>NC_064810.1:152982707-153206828 GCF_023721935.1 Panthera uncia
AATGGGGCCGGGTTACTGCATAAAAAGAGGCTTTGAGCAACTCGGGCAGGCTGCAAGAGGCTGCCACTTGGGGCTGTGGAGCCTCCTTTCCAGAAGTTTCTGAATGATCTTCCCGTGGCTCTCTGGGAGCTGGCCTACTTAGCACATGGAACCGGCTAAGGGGCCTTATAACCTCTTCCGGCCCTCTGATGCACTTCCTCTTTTCTTAGTGACTTCTTTCCCCAAGAGAATATTCAGGCCAATTCGTTTTTGTTTCTTTCTGCATTAGTAAGAATAGTAAACTAGCAGTTTGGAAAACGCTTAATTCCCACTGAGTGTCTCACCTCAGTATATGACACCTTGAATAATAGTACGAACGCAGAACTTGAATGCCTTTTACATAAGAGTCAAACAAGCCTAGGTCATACTTTGATGGTTCCACATTAATAAAACTTAGCTATGATATGTAAAAAAAACTACTTTTGCCAAGGTTTTAACTACTGCACTTTAAACCAATTTCAATATTCCACGGAAAGGTCATTTATATTAAAGCAACACGCCTTCATGTTTTCTGCGTACAACAAAGTGATATTTTTTAAATGTACATATATTTTTAAACCGATTCACTCCCTTTTACAATCATACCTTCAGTCTGACATTTAAAACATAAACCCAAACTGTCGATGAAAATATAACAGTGGCCCAAATGACAGCATCATTTCAATGAAAACAATAACGCCAGAAAAGGTGAGCATTAAGACTTAGAAAATAAACATCAACAGACTCACTGGAAATCTGCTCACACGCCTGATGTGTTCAGAAATGAACCTCACACAGAACAGTCCCCGCTATTCAACAACTCCTTCCTTTCTCATTTACTCACTCCATGATGCATGTCTCACTACTTTTACTGAGGTTTATACAGTGATTAGTTATCCTAACAGCAGAGACTAGTATTAAATATTCATACCTATTCAGAATTGGCATATGTTCCCAGCAATTGTTTACTATGCTCCCTGAATTATCAAATAGTCTAATCTTTTAGGAGCATAAAAACCAAAGGGCTTAGATCTATTCGTATACATTGTGCATTAAATGTTATTAAGTTAAGACAGTAAGGTGGAAAAAAGGAACGGAAGGGGTACAGTAAGCTTTCTTTAAACAATCCCATTACATTAGACAGTCCTGTCAATGATATGTATTTATTTTAACCAGGTTATGGGAAAAAAAGGGAAAGAACTATTACCAGAATTTGTATCAATTTCTTGGAGAAGCTAATAAAACTTTAAATACACATATTTATTTGAAGAATCTTTGGTAGCAACTGTGTTTCTTCCACATTATAGGACTTTTCAAAATAAATGCCAAAATTAACATACTAATCAGCATATGAAAGATGAATTATGGTACTGTTTTTTTGGTTTTCCTATAAACCTGACTATTAACTTGAACTAATCATGCACTTAAACACAGTTATCTGTTTAACTTACGTACATATAAAATGAGAGACTAACACCAGAAAGAAATTAGACAGTAATGAGAATCAATGACAAAACATAACAATGACAACTGTTCTCAAGTAATTTATTTTTAAATTATAAGATTTACAATGCTTTGATTATGCAAAATAGTGTAATGGAAATTAAACCAAACTGATAAACCAAAAGAGAAAGAAAACGTAGCTTTCTTGAATATCAGTACTTAAACCATCATTGTAAGTATCTGACGTCCCAACCATGTCTTATGTAGACAGAAGTATAAGAGTTTCAAACGTTTGACTTGTGGGTTTAACTTCTCATTTTTCAACTTTGATGAACTGAAATGTAATTTATTTCAAATTCTATTATACCTATTATAGTGTTTACACTGCAACAGCAGCATCTCTCGGTGTGCGATCGAGTGTGGAACTGGGGCACAGTCTCAGCTCGCAGCCGCGGACAGAAATTGCACACCGCGTTCGTACAACAGAGGATGTTACAGTAACCAGAGCACAGAGTTTAGTACGCTTATTGCAGGGCTGGTGTTTCCTTCCCTTTGAACTGAACCGGTCGAACTTCTGGGCTGGCATGTTACTGCTGTGGGTAGTAAGACTGCTGCGGGGGCTGAGGGAAGGGGTATGAAGGCTGCGGGGGCCCTGGGTATGGAGCCTGTCCGGGGCTCTGGTGATACACTGGCGGGTACGGCATACTATACTGACCGTATGCGTAAGGATTATAGCCCATGGGCATGGGCATGTGGCAATACCTGATGGAAAGAAAACAGACAAAAAAAATGGGTTGGTAAATCACACACTAGAAAATGAGACGTGTAATAATTACTCTGAAACCAAGGTTTTTCAAGAAAGTCATTTTTCTCTATTTCTCAGTCTAGTAGAAGACAGTGGAAAGAAAAAGCAGCAGTTTCAAGGTTAATATCCCGTTAATAATTGAGATGAAAGAATATCAGGTGCTTAATACCATCCAGAAAATAATACCGTTGACAGAAATAAGCCGAAATATTCAACTGTTAACAAAGAATAAAAATGGAGACCCTTCATTTTAACATGACAGCCTAAGTACATTCCTAACTCACAAGATGCAATATTCACTGTGATGTACATAAATTTACTGTTTACAGAAGTTTTTTTAATGTTTATTAATTTGTGAGGCGTGGGGGAGGAGCAGAGAGGGGGGGGGACAGAGGGTCTGACAGCAGCAAGCCCGACGCGGGGCTCAAACTCACAAACCGTGAGATCGTGACCTCGGCCGAAGTCGGACGCTTAACCGACTGAGCCACCCGGGCGCCCCTGTTTACAAAGTTTCATATTTAGAAGACAGAATGTACTTACTAACAAGTAAAGTTTGGAGGACATCTTAGGAGGTAGTCAAGGGTCTGGACTTTTAAGATTAAAAACTTATCACACAGAAAGTCGTTCTTTAAGAAAGCACACGCCAAAATTAGAGTCGTGTTAAACAGTGTGTCAGAATGGCAATTCTTCAAAGTACGGGTGCGTGAACAAGGCCTATCGGTCTTGCCACGCTCAGCTCCGGAAAGGCGCCTCTCCGTTCATCGCCAAAATAAGGACAACCAAGGAAACACAGTCTGCGTTCCGTACAGAAGAGGCGGATTTCCCGTGAGGCCAGCGCGTAAAAACTAAAAACGTCAACAAGCCCGGGAAACGGCCGTTCAATTACTCAAATAAGGGACTCTGACATTAGTTCCATTTCTGGGTAAGCTGACAATGGAGCTCGCTCGTTCATGACGCCTCCATTCGGAGAAGGGGGGACTGTTTCTCAAAGGTTAACCAGAGCTAGAAACCTCAGCCCATTCATCCAGTTTCAGCCTTACCCGGGATATCCTGGATAGGTGGGGTAGGGGGGTCCCTGGGCCTGTGGAGGGGGCGCTGCTGAACCAGGAGTGGGTGCCGGTGCCGGTGCCGGTGGAGCAGTGCCCGTCCCCGCGGGAGCCGGAGCGGGAGCGGGAGCGGGAGCGGGAGCCGGAGCGGGAGGAGCTCGATTTGCTGGAAGCACAGGCGGTGGAGGCCGGGCCGGGGGCTGGGGCTTGGCGGGCTGTAAGAGAGTCGGCACTGACTGCAACATGGCTCACGTTTCCGTCAAATGACCGTCGTTAAAATAACGGAGGGCGTAAGAGAAGCTCTAGAATCCACCCAAGTGTATTTCTAATTCCCATTCTTAAATGTTGACTGAATACTCTAGAAACGTATCACAGCGGAGGAATGATTCTCCAACCTGTTAACACTCCACAGCCACTGCCCTGTTGCTGAGGCCTAATATTTAGCCACTTACTGCCCATTACTGCTCCCATCCGTGGTTAGACATTTGAGACGGGAGGAAGGAGCGAGTCGGGCACAGACAGGTCATCACTGGAATCTCCCCCTGGCCACGAGATTCTTTATGTGCATATTTTCAAACACCAGACAACTTAAAAGACTAGTACAATAAACAATCGCGTATTTATCAGTTAAATTCAATAATTACTGACTCGAGACCATATTCACTGTAGCTGTAGCTGTACCCATACATTTATGTATCGACATATTTGCGGAACCATTTGAAAGTAAGTTGCAAACTTCAGGACACCAGCCCTAAAGACTGCAGCACATAAGTTCTAATAATCACATACCATTTCGTCCTAAGGAAGTGAGTAATTATTTCCTAATACCATCGAGTATCCATGCCACATTCAAGTTTCTCTATCACAAAAAAAAACTCTCAGAGAAGAGGTTCTATGAACCAAGATCCAACCGAGGTTCACGTACTGCAGGATTATTATGAATCTTTCCCTCTCATTTAAAACAGAATGCCTCACATCTATGTGTTTTTTCTCTCTATGACATTCACTTTTAGAAAAGACAAAGCCAAGGGTCTCCTAGAATGTCCCAGTTCTAGATTTGTCCAACTGTTTCCTAATGGCACAATTTAACTTCTTGTTTTATCACTGTACTTGCGATAAACCGAAAGGCGGTTCTAAAGACTTGATTAGATTCAAGTTAAATGTTTTCTGGCAAGAATTCGCGAGTGATGCTGTATTCTTTATACCGCAGAACATGAGAAGGTTGGTCACCTCATGAAAACTGGTGCCCACCAGATCTCTACAATGTCAAGGGTGTTTTCTCCTTTACGGCAAGCAGGCAAGCAGTCACTAATGCAAAAGGCCCATTTAAAAAACGAGGTTGCTTACTGACCAGCATGGTTCTCGGCGCGGGCGTTGGCACAGCGGGAGCATGGCCCCCTGCGGGAGAAGACTGATACGCAGGCGTAGGGATTGAAGGAGCACTGGGTTCCCTGGCAATGCTTTGCTGCAGATCCCTTTAAGACAAAGGTGTTAGGAATTAACACAATTCAAAAAAACCGCACGTCTGAAATGCCAGGTCTTTAAAAGCTTTCTTCTCTGCGTATATGAAACATGGAAAACAGACTCAAAACAATGACGGTATTTTAAAATACACTACACTTCTGCTCTTGACTACAATGAACTTGAATCTTTTTTCCTACGATTTTCCCTCCTAGGAGGAAAGGTAAACTTTTTCTGAGGTCACAGTTACAGCTGGAGTAAGGAACAAGTCAACCTGGGCGGACGGACGGCCCTAAAAGAGCGCCCACTCTCTGGTAAGAAGCCGTCCCCTGGCTGGGCCACTCCTAACACAGCAGCGTCTCTAGAAGGTTTCAGAAGACCAACTGCTCACAGTCTGCCAGCTGTGTCACACGGGCGCTTCATCACTGCGTCATACCAGCGTTTCCAGAAAACGAAGAAAGCCAACCCAAACCATGATGCAAATTTCTTAATAAAAACTTTCTGAAATTATTCAAAGAAATGCAGCACTGAGCTGTTTTATGTTAAAAGATACCTCATAATCTGTAATTAAGGTAAATGCAGGATAGATTGTTGAAAGGACCATTAAAACGGAATTAAAAGTTAGCAAAATTGGAATCCATCCCCAAATCTCACTAACCAAAACCCTAAGGCAAAATGTACTCTGTGAAACAACATGATATTGATCAACTTCCCCCCAGCACTGATTCCTATACCCATGAAGGAAATACAGTATGTCCCAAAGCGTGAACAACAGCACCTATTGTCCTGATATAACAATTAACTGCAACCCCGCAGCCCCCCAGACCATACTTTCACTCTCACAAAGGGTCCCAGTTGGAAATTAGTCACTCCCCGTATTAAGAAAGTTAATACATTCATCAAGGAACCAAAAATACTTAATGTTTGTAAGCTTAATAAATGCTTACAACACAAACTAGACGATTTTAATCAATATTAAAATTTTGAAATTTTTGAAACATTTTGTTATGTAGCTCATATATGTACTAAACATACTTAATATTTAGTATTTTGTTTTCTTATTTATGTAGTTACAGTTAGATATTGGAGTATACCACAAATATAATATCTAACGTATGTAATTATAAAGCCTTAACATAATACTTTTATTTTCCTTTGATAAACTCCAGAGATGGTCACAATAAATAACACACAAGACAAATAAGAATGTCCTAGCTACTCACTAATTATATAATTCAAAGCTATTAAATCATGAGACTCATAACATAACAAAGCAAGAATACATGAACTAAAATCCCACCAGTGTTTCAATGCCAACAACTACCATTACTAACATTAGTTTCAAATCACTAGTGTAAAGAAGGCAGAGATCACAGTAAAATATTTATTCTTTCTGCACACTTACGAGAGGACACACTATCATCAGGAAAATGAACATTAAAACCACAATGAAATAACTAGATACCCACCAGAGGAGCTGGTGGCAAACTCTCAGACATTGCTAGTGGAATACAAGTACAACCACTTTGGAAAACTATCAACGTCAACTAAAGCTCAGTACACACACACCTTCCGACCCAGCAATGCCACTCTCAGATACACCCCCAACAGCACCGCACACATCTGCTCACCAAAAGCATGATCTAGAGCTGCCCAGGTGGCCATCGAACACCCGAAATGTGCCTAGTATGAACTGAGAAGGGCTGAGAGTGGAATTTACACACCAAATCGCTAAGACTCAGTGTGGACAAAAAGTAAAACATCCCATACATGATTTGCATGATTATATGTTTAAACTGTAACACTTTGGATACACTAGCCGAAGTAAAATATATTTTTGAAATTAACTTCATGTTTACTTTTTAAAACGTGGCTGCTAGAAACTGTAAGTTGTAGGGGTGCCTGGGTGGCTCGGTCGGTTGAGCGGCCGACTCCGGCTCAGGTCATGATCTCGCGTGGATCTCGTGTGAGTTCGGGCCCCGCGTCGGGCTCTGTGCTGACCGCTCAGAGCCTGGAGCCTGCTTCCGATTCTGTGTCTTCCTCTCTCTCTGACCCTCCCCCGTTCATGCTCTGTCTCTGTCTCTGTCTCTGTCTCAAAAATAAATAACGTTAAAAAAAAAACAAAAGAAACTGTAACTTGTGTGTGGCTGACAGTACTTTTGCCATAGAGACGAAGCTCGCTTTATGTCACCAGCCCTGCACATCTCGTTGTTTCCATTCTTTGCTTCCAGCAAAACCGGAGAGTCAGGTTTTCGAACGCTCACGCTCACTGTTCGTAACACAGCGGCCAAAACCACACGCTACTCAAATACTGGACAACAGCAGACTATACACACCGCTTCCAGCACAGTCACACACTGAAAGCTGCACAAATATGAAAATCAAAGACCTATAACCACAAAACCGTATGGATGAGTCTGACGGTGCCGACTGTAACCACAGGACAGCACATGCGATCCCACTGAGTCCAGCACGAAACAGGAGAAGCCCCTCAACCCTCTCACAGAAAGGACGGTGGTCGCCCTGGCGAGGTGGGTAACGACTGGGGAGACACAGGGACGATGCTTCTGGGGTGCTGAGAATGTTCTGTGAACTGACCTAAGTGCTCGATACGTGGAATGTTCAGTTTGTAAAATTCAGTAAGAATTACGTGGACTTTTCTTATGTTTTTATTTTATAGTCAGTAAACATGTTTCAAGGAATTTAGGCCCTCAGTATTAAGAGTGATTTTAACAAAATAAACCCTCGGATTTTTAAAAGCTAATGTTGTATCTATTTGGTCTACTTTTCCATTCTTCATTTACCTTTTAATCACTGAGATAAAGCCACGTGACAAGTTGATGCCTATTCTGTTTATAGTACAAATATAGAAATATACATGCAAATAGTAACAAACCTAATCTTCTCTTTTAAGTTTATGTATTTATTTTGAAAGAGAGAGACAGAGAGACAACGGGAGAGGGGCAGAGAGAGAGAGAGAGAGAGAGAGAGAGAGAGAACCCCAAGTAGGCTCCACGTCGTCAGCACAGAGCCCGACGTGGGGTGCAATTCCACAAACCATGATATCATGACCTGAGCCAAGATCAAGAGTTAGACACTTAACTGACTGAGCCACCCAGGCACCCCACAAACCTAATTCTCAACCTAGAGATTTGAAATAGGAAATATCTGAAAATGAGAATATCCCCAAATTTCTTCCTAAGCCGTGAACTTCTATCACACTACACAATTCTAAAAATAGTGACGTTAGCCCATTTTACACTGAAGGTTGAAGTGGAGAACTGAGAGTACAACTAGAAAGCAAATTATCATGGACAAACATTATTTCAAGCAGGGGTGGGCAAAACTTTTTGTGTGAAGAGCCAAATAGGAAATACTCTAGGCTTTGCAGGATACAGGGTCTCTGTCACAAATAATTAGTAATACTCTGTTGTTAGTGCCAAGTCAGACACAGACAATACACAGCTTGGAAAAATAAGCAGCAGGCTCAACCTGGGTGCTGCAGTTTGCCAACTTAAACCCAGAAACCGTCGTTTGGCTCTTTCTTGGTCCTGAGCTACAGATTTTCAGGGTTCTATACAGTCACCTCAATGGCTGCTGCTTGCATGAAGGGAAGAAAAGAGGGGCAAAAAGGTCCTGTTCCAAGCCCCCCACCCTGCTTACATCTGAGCCGGATCCATTGTTATCTGTTTTACAAACTGGGCTTCTCTGTAACACTAAGCTTGAGCAAAGGGTTCTGCAGTTTAAAAAAAAAAAAAAAAAGGAGGCAGTAAGGAATGAATCTGATAATTTAGCTGTACGGTCTGAAAAATAAAAATCAGACTACTTGAATGTGGCTATAAAAACATATGAAGTCCCATTAGTTATTAAGATTACTTTCATATAATTTTCTGAACAGGTAATGTGTTGTTCACTTGACTCACAATAAAAAGGGAGTCGAAGGCCCCCGTCTGCAGGCTCCCTCCCTACCACTCACACCCCAGAGGCACACTACTCTGGATCATGAACCTTCCAGAGCTTCCTGACACATAAACAAACCAACTCGCATGTAGATCTTATTTTCCCCCTTTTTATACAAAAAAGCGTACTTCACACTGTTCTGTATCTTTTTTCTTTAGTGTATTTATCTTCAAGATCTCTCCATATCAAAAAATGGAAAACCTCTTTTTTTTTTTCAAATAGCTGATCTTTTATCTAAAGAAGAAAAAAAAAAAAAAAAAAAAACAAACCCTGCACAGATGTAACTTTATTTATTTCACCAGTCCCGGACGTCTGATTTGTTTCTATTCTTTTACTGCTACCAGCAACTCAGAAATGAGTTAGTTTATAAACGTGTCGTTTCTAGCATATGCTAACACATACTCAGAATAAATTCCCAAAACCAGACTAGCTGGATTAAGGATGTACGGATTCGTCATCCAGACCTTTAGAGCAGAACTGCCCCCACACAAGGATGCACCCACACACATTCATAGCCGTGGATGAGACCTGTTCCCCTACATATGCCAACAAGGCATGTTCTCAAACTTCCAGATTTTTGCCCTTCTGAGAAATGTCATTCTGGAGTAGTTGTAATTTATATTTACATTATACTGAATGAGGGCAGATTTTTGTTGTTTTTTGTTTTCTTAAGTAAGCTATAGGCACAACGAGGGGCTCAAACTCACGACCCCAAGATCAAGAGCTGCGTACTTCACCCACCGAGCCAGCAAGGCACCCCAGAAAGGTATTTTTTCATACGCTTAAGAACCAACCACTTACATTTCCTCATAAGCAAAATCTCTGTTTAGAGCCTTTGCCAACTTTTCCTAGTGGGTTTTTCTCCTCCTCAGTAATATCTAGGAGTTCTTCATAAATTATTTTTTTTAATGTTTATTTCTTTTTGAGAGAGAAAGAGCGGGGTGGGGGGGCAAGGGGAGGGGCAGAGAGAGAGAGAGAGAGAGAGAGAGAGAGACACAGAATCCAAAGCAGGCTCCAGGCTCTGAGCTGTCAGCGCACAGCCTGATGCGGGGCTTGAACTCATGAACCCTGAGATCATAACCTGAGCCTAAGTTGGATGCTTAACCAACCGAGCCACCCAGGCGCCCCTCTTGATAAATTAATAAATTTGCTTTTTGCCTTTGTGAGGTTTCAAATATTTTCCCCCCAGCTTATTACATAATAACTCTGCTTTATGTTATGATGCACTTATCCTTTTTTTAAAATGGCTTCTAGATTTAAGTCAGAATAAGAAATACTCTTCCCTTTTCAGCTCTATAAAGGAATTCTCTCATATTCTCTTGTAAACTTTACATTTCATTTTACACATTTCAAGTCTGATCCACTTGAAATTTATTCTGGTATAAAAATAACTTGTTTTCTAAATGGCTAGGCGGCTAACTTCTTCTGATTGGCTTAGGATCTTTTTTACATTAAATTCACAATGTATTTGAATTTATTTCTATTTTGCCTTTGGTCTGTCTAATCATGTACCAGGACCACTATGTTTTAATTAGACACAATAATACATATTTCAGTGTCTGGTAGAATTGCTTTCCATTACTATTTTTATTTTTTCCTGGCTAATAATTGGACAGTTTTTTTAGATGAGCGTTAGGATCAACTCATCTAGTTGTAAATGAAAATCTATGTATTTATTTTAAATCAAATTATGTTGAATGCTTAAGAACTGATTTCTTTGTGCATCATCCTACCCAAAAACATGACACATCTTTCAAATTCCAGTCCCCTTTTGTACCCTTCAACAGTGTTTTCTAGATACTCGTCTCATACACAACAAACTTATTCTGATGTAGTTTATCTTTGCTGCTGCTATTGTAAGTAGGGTCTTTCCTCCATTATATTTCCTATATGATTATTTATATGAAAGCTACTGATTTCTACAAATCTTTATGATCAATTGTCTTCAGTAAAGATTCTTCTATTGTTTGCTGAGTTTGGGGGCTGATTCTCTTGGGTTTTCAAGTTGTATGATCATAAAGTCTAAAGTAGTGAAAATTTTACCTCCTCCTTTTCAGTGTTTATCTTTCTAATTTTATTCTATTGTCTAATTGTGCTGGTTCGTACTGCCAAAATAGTATTAAATAACAGGGTGGACGGTGCTCATTTTGTCCTTGTTTTTAGAAGGAATGTTTACATTGTTTCTCCATTAACCATGATGCTGAGTTCTGTGCAGATATAAACAAGAGTGTGTGTGTGTGTGTCTCTCTCCATACACACACACACACACACACACACACACACACACACACACACACCTATTTTACTGAATACCAGAACGTTATTTTCTCAATTGCTTTTCCTCACCCATGAAGAGAATCTTTTTCTCCTTAATATAAAAATACTGAACCAATCACTACATTACTGGAATAACCACCTCCATCCCGCTTGATCATGGCTCTTTTTCTAAGATACTGGTGAGTATCAATGGTAAGTATTTTATTTAGGACTTCTGCATCCATAACCACAAGTAAAGCTGGTCTGAAGATTGTTTTTGTCTTAATCTTTGTCAGATTTTCTTATCAATAACACTAATTTGGTGTTATTATATTACATAAACTCTTTTGTTTTTGTTTTTTCTTAAACTTCTGAAACCATTACAAAGCATTCTAAGGGCGCCTGGGTGGCTCAGTCAGTTAAGCGTCCAACTTCGGCTCAGGTCACGATCTCACAGTTTGTGAGTTCGAGCCCTGCGTCGGGCTCTGTGCTGACAGCTCAGAGCCTGGAGCCTGCTTCCAATTCTGGGTCTCCCTCTCTCTCTGCCCCTCCCCTGCTTGCGCTCTGTCCCTCTCTCCCAAAAACAAACATTAAAACAAATTTTTTTAATAAAAATAAAAGACATTTTAATTAATTGCTTTTTAAAGGTTTAGTAGAAAAACTGTAAAAACAACACTGCTCTTTCTTGGGGGGCGGGGGTGGGTGGTGCAGGGAGGTAGCTCTTAGCAAGTTCTCCAACAGCTTCTATGAAAAACAGTTTCAATATGGACGGGGGTGAATGATGGTCAGGCTGGCTGCAGGGCTCAAGACAGACTCAGGAGCAGAACAGTCTGTGAGTTCTCTTGGTGTATCACCAATGAATGTATGGTTCCGGGTAAGCTCCTGCAAGGCAGTTTCACCGGGTATCAGACCCCT
Source organism: Panthera uncia (assembly GCF_023721935.1). Classification (NCBI taxonomy): domain Eukaryota; kingdom Metazoa; phylum Chordata; class Mammalia; order Carnivora; family Felidae; genus Panthera; species Panthera uncia. The sequence goes on from NC_064810.1 coordinate 152,994,612, forward strand.
GGCTCATACCTGCCTTCCTGGAGTTCCAGTGGCCATCACTGCCCCCCACCCCCACCCCCACCCCCTTCTAGCAGGCAGTGCTGTGAGCCTAAACGTTTTTTCACCTTTTTATAAACTGTCTTGATCTTTTTGCCCAACTGCCTAAAGGATTCTGCCATCATCTTTTAATGAGCTAATGATTTATATCCCTTGGTGTTGACGGTTCTTGTTCATTTTTCTTAACCGTGAGATACACCTTTTCGACACGCCTTCCTTTATTTTCCTAAAGGAACGTATTCTTAGGTAATACCATTAAATATTTGTTCTGAACAGAACGTTGAACAACGAACATTGTTTTGCTTTCTCTTCTTTGTGGAAATTCACTTCTGCACGTTCGATCTTCTTCGCCTGTCTTCTAACCCTTCTTCTGGTTTTACTTTGGCTTCATCTTCTTTGACTTCGGTTTGCTCTGGGGGCCGACGTCTTCTTCACGGTCTAGTCCCACTTCATCTTACATCCGTGCTCATCTTGTTCTTCTCTCCTCCACTTGCTTCCTGAATCCAGCCCCTCACGTTTTATCACCTCCTTTCTTCTCACCACCTTCCTTGATTCTGGTACTTCCTCACGTGGGGTTCCTCAGAGTCACTGCTTCCTAATCCTTTTCTCCTTTTTTTCCTTTTTCTAAATTCATGATGAAATGTTCATCCAGAATTTTCATCTGTTCTAGGACAATACTATTCTGGTGAATATTCTCCATGTATTAGGTTTTACTAAATTCAGTTCATTTTGGGGGCGCCTGAGTGGCTCAGTCAGCTAAGCGTCCGACTTCAGCTGAGGTCATGATCTCCTGGTCTGTGGGTTCGAGGCCCACGTCGGGCTCTGTGCTGACAGCTCGGAGCCTGCTTCAGACTCTGTGTCTCCCTCGCTATCTGCCCCTCCCCCACTCGTGCTCTGTTTCTCTCTCTCAAAAATAAATAAATGTAAAAAAAAAAATTAAATTCGGTTCATTTTTCTCACCATTAAAAAAAAAATACTGTATCTTTGCACCAATGCTGTGTCAACTCTACTGGTCACTCGGCACAGAACGAGTCCTATGGTACTGGTTTGACCTTCTCAGCAGGTTCCTTCAGAAGGGAAATCTGCTGATCTTTTCTAAGCCATTCATCCTGTCCTCCCCATATTCTGTACCTCTAGTTTTATGTGTAAGGAACCTGCTGGCCATTTCCAGGTAAATTGTGTATGTTTATTGGCATTCCTGAGACCCGTCACCCTGACTTGTTGCATTGTCACTTCTGTGGCACAGTGTGCTTCTGACACCGAGAGTTTCTGCTCTTCTCCTTTATTCTCAGGTCATGAAGCTTGCTAGCTGCCTGTAAATGTCCAGGAGGAAAGAAAGGAAACTGCCATCTCATACTGCCCAGTTCACCCCAAAGCTTCCACATGTAACTTTTCAAAAGAAAAATCCTCTAAAATTTGATACACAAAATAAACTTACTTTAAGAGTTCATCTCTTTCTGTCTTCCGTGCAAACACGATGTCACTGCACTTGTTCTGGAACCTGACCAAGATTTCGGTCAGCTCATTGTAAAACTGTAAGTAAAGAAATACAAGTCATAAGCCAGAATGATATTTTAATCTGAAGAGGAACACAGTCTAAAGCTCGTTTGTCAATCGCGGTTAAACCTAAACAACCAAACTCCTCCGACGGCACAGTCATACCACTAAGGTTCAACACTTAATATTGAATATGACCTAATAATATTCCTAAAGAAAATGAAATAAACTCATTCTTGGAGAACACCTGTCACCAAAAATTAAATGGAACAAACTATAAGTTTCATGATCATGAGTATGTTCCCAATTCCTGGAGAAAAGGCAAGTACTTAATAAAGATAGGAAACCTATTTCAGTGGAAGGATTAGATTGCACATTCACTTCAGAAATATAGACATCACTTCAGAAACTCTTAGAGGCATTTCCAAAGGCTCTCTGAAGAATTTTCTCAGCTTATCTATATTTCAACAAAGCATTTTAAACCAAATTAAAACAGGATCTTCCTATCCTATTTCCAAGGCTTCGTCGTATTTCTACCTCTTCAGAGGTTTTTACCTTACATCCAAGGTATCTGTATCAAAATAACTTTATTCAATAATCGCCATGGAGTTAAAACACCACAAGGTATTGTGTATCTGAAAAACTAACGATCACCTGTTCCCTCAGAAGCGAAGTAAATGTTAAAAACAAATATAATCATTTCCCTAAGCTATTTAAAGGAAAGGCAAGAAAATACTTAACATATTTAGTAAGCATCCTGAGACTCAGGCAGATAACAAGTCCATCGTTATCCAAACCATCAGCACAGAATATAAAAGCCATATCCTCCCGTCCCTTCCCCACCACAGTTCAGCTTCGACTACTCCTGTTCCCGCATAATTCACTCAAATTGGTCAACTTCCTGTCCCCCAAAAAAGCGTCACTGGCTTTTGACATCTCTGTGCTAATTTCTTTTACCTGAAATTCCTACACCCTCTTTCTGTCTGGTGAAATACACAATTCATTCTTCAACATTCTCATGAAATATTGCCACCTTTGTTAAGGCTTTCCTTCCCTTATGAAGCCTCTCAGAGGAAAATCATTAAAGCTAGGAAGTTCGAGACAAAGCATGATAATAAGGTCCAACTGGAAAAACTATTAACTTCTCAAACTATATTTTCACTCTGTACTGGTGAACTACTGTTTCTTTTGGACTTCATACCTTTGTGCCCTCCTTCAAATTAGCCACAAGCTCAACAAAGTTGTCATATGCAGTAGCTAAATTCTTCAAAACTTCTTCTCTTAAGTTAGCTTCATTATTAGATTGCTTCATTTTTGAAAACTCCTGGTGTGAGACCTTGTTAAAAGAAAGATTGATGTATTTACATTTACTTATCAAATTAATATAGCCTGTAACACTTTTACTGATACTTTCCCAACTATATATGAAGATCATATGTGATTACATGCAGGAATCACTAGAAATTTACCTAATAGAATATTTATTTTGGAATAACACAGTACTTTAGTTCTTAAAGTAAAAATATCACAAATTCAGTGGTTATCAAAATACAACCAATAACGATTACAGATTTCTATCAGTATGTAGTACTTGCAAAACACAATCCTGACATAGATTTAGTCCAGGTTTATCCTTTCTGTGATTTTCTTCAACATAAATCTTACTAAAGCATATAAGCTTTACCTGAATATTTTTAAGAAGTTCTTCCTGTTTCCTTAGAGATTCTTGGACTTTCGTCGTAAGACCTCCATAGATTCGATCCAGCTCAGTGACAGAAAGAGCTTCTTCATTTATTACACCATCTTGAGCCAAAGCAGTCAAAAATTTGCTTGTCATGTCAAAATTCACTGATTTCAAGTCATTCTCTAGCCCTTCTCTTTCCTTCTTTACTTCATCAAGATTGGTCAATAAGGATTTTAAGACATTTACAACCTAAACAATTAAAACAAAACGAAACAAACAAAACCCCTTAGTTTAAACTGCCAAAAAAACCAGAAGCCAATTTCAAGAAGGGAATTATATACACAAAGGTTCACTCCTTTGAGACGATTTCTCAGACAGCCAAGCATAAATTGCACATCAGGTTTATTTACACTGTACCCTTAGTGGACTCAGATTATAAGAGCAGCGGCAATAATGATAACACCAGCAAGCATGATGATTTACATGAACATTTATTATGTGCCAGGGACTGTCCTAAACACTTCACAAATCTAGTATTATCCTTACAATATCCCATAAGGTATATATTTATTACTTCTCTTCCACAAATAGAGAAATTAAGCCTCAGAAAAATTAAGTAACTTGCCTAAAGTTACACAGCTACTAAAGGAACACAGGTAAAATTTGAGACCTCAGTCTGCCTAACTCCACAATCAATCTCGTAACCACTCTACACTACACTATCTCCCTGTCATGGTTCCGAGGTAGAGGGAGAGATGTTCTTGCCAAGTAAGCAGATACTCTATTTTGCTGACATGGAGAGACAGAGATATACAGAGAGAGACATGGAGCTAGAAACAGAGATACAGATCTATACGGAGAGAGCATCTTAGATAGAGAAACAAGAGAGCCAAAGAGGTAGATACAAAGCTATAAACTACACGTTTATGTTATATACTGGTAGAGAGAAAGGAGAGAGGCCTCTTGTACATCTCTTCATTCCACTAAGAGTTCTATCTCTGATTCGGCCCAGGCATCTCGAACACCCACATGATTCATAAACAGCCCTTTGGAGTCCGTGTTACAGTGCCCAAGTGCCCCGCTGATGCCACTTACAAACTGTCCCTTTTCACTCACATCTCTCCGCACTCTTGCGAAGACCACCAGGGAGAAAACCAACCGTAAAGCCCCCATTGCGCTTGCCCCCATGCTGCTCAGAGAAAGTAAGCTGGGGCAAAGACAAAGGAAGAAGGGGACACCCAGGAACCCCATCTATATCCCTGTCTGTCTTCTTACCATGGCATTTCCAACCCCAATGGCTCTCCCACCTACTGCCGGTGTCTAAGCATTTCTGTCCTACTCTTCATGACACAGCCCTCATTAGCTCCTTGGCAAGTGTCCAAAATAACCTTCCTTTGTGAAGACTAAAAATCTGAGGAAAAATCTATAATTTCTTCTAAATTTTGGCCTCTGTTCACCACCTACACCTCTTACGTGTCCTATCTTAAATGCAGAGTCTTTTAAACACTCAGAGTAGTGGAGAGAACTGTGACTCCGGGAGGTCCAAGAAGCCTCAAACCACAGATACTCTCGATGGAAGGAAGAGGACAAATAATCACACCTACATGGAGATGGCAAGTCTGTTTCAGGGATCTGGTGGAATCTGATGTTAGACCATGTGCATAAGAAATCTTGTTTCCAGATGACTTCCGGGATATATTGTCACATGAAAATCAAAAGCACCAGAGCATACATACAGCATATTACACCCTGAGTAAAGAGGAGGGAAATCAGAAATAGGGGCTCCTGGGTGGCTCAGTCAGTTAAGCATCTGATTCTTGGTTTTGGCTCAGGCCATGATCTCAAGGTTCCTGAGATCAAGCCCCGCGTTGGGCTCTGCGCTGACAGCATGGAGCCTGCTTGGGATTCTCTCTCTCCCCTTTTCTCTCTGCCCCTCCCCCACTCATACGCACTCATTCTCTCTAAATAAGCTTTAAAAAAAAAAATAGACATATACACACATAATATAGTATGTATATGTGTGTGCACATGTAATTTTAAAAAAATAGAAAAACAGGACAAACCAGAAAGTACCAAAAAAGTTGTTTACAGAGAAAGGATGGGAACAAGGTGGAAAGAACAGAGATGAGATTTCTCTGCATGCACCTTTGGAATTATGAACATTTTTTACACATTGAAAACACAAAATTAAATCACAACTTGAATATAGGAACACAAGTACCTAGTTATCCATCAAAGTGAAACGTAATTACATAGAAAAAACTATTTCAACCCTGACTACATTCCCTTAGTGGACATATTATGACTCGGGTCCTGTGTAAAACCAAGGATACTGTACCTCCTGGAAAACTCAATCTGCAAAGTAAGAATAAGAGTACTTATCCCAGAACTGTTGTGAAGACTGAAATCATATCAAGTGCTCAACGAAACTTGTAACACAGGGTAAGCACTCAATCAGTAGCAGCCATTATTATTAACTGGTAGTTAGGTGTTAACAGTTTAACGCTAGACTTTGGGTACACTGTAGAATAAAGAGGCTTAGGCATCTACGCAATAAGAAGAGAGGAACAATGAGGAATAGATTAAGAATTAAAACATTTAGGGGCGCCTGGGTGGCTCAGTCGGTTAAGCATCCGACTTCGGCTCAGGTCATGATCTCACGGTTTGTGGGTTCGAGCCCCCTGTCGGGCTCTGTGCTGACAGCTCGGAGCCTGGAGCCTGCTTGGGATTCTGTGTCTCCCTCCCCTCAGCTACGCCCCTGCTCACACTCTGTCTCTCTCTGAACATAAATAAAGACTTTAAAAAAATTCTTTTTAAAAAGAATTAAAGTATTTATTCTGCTGTAACTATGGGACACATTTTGGGGGGGGGGGGTGCAATAGGATATAATTTTAAAAGGCTGGGGCAGTATTATCTATTGTCTTATTTTAAACAGATAATGGAACCTCAACCATGACTGTGGCTCTATGTGAAGGTTGTTTAACTATTAGAAAAATGCCACTTATCTTTCTCTCAGTTATGTCCAAAAAAAGCCAGAAAGAAAATAATAAAACAGTCAAGTAAAATAAAGCTGGGGGAGAAACAGGAATATGCAAAACCTGTTCAAAAAAAAAAAAAAAAAAAAGTCTACTAAACAAAGCTGAAAGTCAGGGATACCATAACACATTGTCTAGAAAGAGACTGGATGTCTCTTTCATAGTAGGCAACTAAGATCCTCTCATCAAATAATGGGTCACCACTGCAGTGGTGGTAGCCCAAGTTAGCCAACAAGTCATATGAGGAGACAGACATGGTCCACGTGGATATAGCCTCGTGTTCAGTGAAGAGCTAAGCATTCACAGGCAACAGAGTCATGTGGGAAGAGGACCCCAGCAGAATGTGGAGAGCCCCAAGTTCTAATCCCAGCTCCACTATGAAGAAAAGCTAATCCTAACTTTTACGGTGGTCAGTTTTCTAATCCGTGATAAAAAAGGGCCAAAGATCTATTTAGTAAGTCCTATTCTATTCCAAAATGCTAGGATTCTAACTCTCTGGAAAAAAATGCTATTTGGAACAACCAATTTATAAATGAACTTTTAGACCACCACACAAAGATAGAAGGAGAGTCCTTGTATGACAAACATTCTTTCTTTTTTTTTTCAAACTATCATATATACTAGTTTAACCCTATTTTAGCCTGTATGATATTGGCCTCATTTTAACAGAATGAATACAGGAGAAAATGAAATTTAACTGCTTCCACAAATGACCAGAATAGTTAAGAAAAGTAAACCACGGTCTACATTTCTTATACACTCAGGGCCTAACGTGTTATCAAGTTAAAGCATATAAGTAATTAGAATACCTACACACCTCCATGTTCAATGCAGTGTTATTTACAACAGCTGACATATGGAAACCTAAATGTCCATCAATGGATAAGTGAATAAAGATGTGGTGTATACATACACACACACACACACACACACACACACACAGAGGAACATCAGCTATAAAAAAATGAAGGACTGCTAAGGTGGGTCAGTTGGTTAAGTGTTGGACTCTTGATTTCGGCTCAGGTCATGATCTCAGTTCGTGAGATGGAGGCCTGTGTCGGGCTCTGTGCTGACAGCACGGAGCCTGCTTGGGACTCTCTCTCTCCCACTCTCTGCCCCTTCCCCACTCACGCTGTCCCTCTCTCTCTTAAAATAAATATTCACTTAAATAAAAATGAAATCTTGCCACTTGTGACTTGAATATGCCTTGAGGGCATTATGCTACATGAAATTAAGTCAGCCAGAGAAAGACAAACACCCCATGATGTCATTTATATGTGGAATCTAAAAGAAAACCAAGCTCACAGATACAGAGAACAGACTGATAGCTGCCTGAAGTGGGACATGGGGATGGACAAACTAGATGAAGGGAGTCCAAAGATACAAACTTCCATTAATTAAATAAGTCAGTCATGTGGATATAATGGAAAGCATGGTAACTACAGTTAGTTATACCATATTACATATTTGAAAGTTGCTGAGAGTAGGTCTTAAAAGTTCTCAACACAAGAAAAACAATCCTGTAACTACTTCTTGGACTGATGCTAACCAGATTTATAATGATCATTTCACAATATAAACAAATACCGAATCTTTATGGTATGTACCTGAAATATAATGCTGTATGTCAATTACACCTCGACAAAAAAAATTTTTGGTAATAATTACAACCCTGTTGTATTTATTTCTGTGTTTTATAAACAGCTCCAATTAGCTTTCAACTGCAATTAACTACATGCCTTTATAGCGTTAGGTTACCAGTAGCTATCATTCCATCAACACTTTTTGAATCCTTACCTGTTGGGCACTGTTCTAGGTTCTAAAATACAACTACTAGCAAAAGCAGAGTCTTTCCTTCATGTGGGGGACAGAAGAAGGGAGCGGAGGATTAAACAACTACACAAAATAGAGCGGTATGGTAGACAATGACCAAGAGAGGGAAGGGGTGACATGTGGAGCTTTAATGAAAAAGAAGCAGCGACCAAGCAAAATGGAAGAAAGACCCCAACAGAAGGAAGGCAAATGTTAAAGTCCTGAAGCAGGAACAAGCTTCACATGATAAAAGGACAAAAAAAAAAAAAAAAAAAAAGGCCAGTATGGCTGAAACACAGTAAAAGCAGGAAGGCAGAAATGAGATCACCGAAGCCATTTCACCTTTAAGACCCATGGCTGTTGCAAAGTTTTCCTGTAAAGAACCAGACAGAAGGGAAAAAAGAAAAAAAAATTTTTTGGCTTTGTGAGCCATAGTCTCTGTTACAACTATTACAACTATTCAATTCTGCCTTTCTAGTGTGAAAGCAGCCACAGACGAAATGCAAAGGAATGAGTATAACTACACTCCAACAAAAATTTATTTATGGATACTAAAATTTGAATTTCATATAATGTTCATATCCTAAAACATCATTGACTTCTTTTCAACCATTTAAAAATGTAAGAAGCATTCTTGGCTCACAGGCCATACAAAAACAGGAGGCAGTCTGGATTTAGCCCGTAGCCCACTGCGTACCGGCCCCATGTGGATGACCAAACTCTCTGTGGCATCTAACATCACCAAACACAGGCAGGCACACACACACCAAATACTCTCAGTGAGATATCAGCTTTACTTTTCAGACCCTGCCAATTTAGTTTCAGAAAAGGGAGACATGAGACTACCTCGGTAACAGAACAGCAGGAAGCTGACCACACTTACCCTACACTAAAGCTAATCTAGGGTTTTCCATCTCTCTCTCTCAGGAACCACCATGCCATAGTTTCTGGCATATAGTAAGTCTTCAACAAATGTTTGGTGAGCAAATGAATGAAGAGATGCCAGTCAATCTGGACACCTGTCTATATATTTTGTTATGAAAAACTAAGAGTAAATAAAAGCTGTATTTGCAGATCACCCAGTAGTCTGGAAGATGACTTTGTGGGAGCCAGAAAAAAGCCCTAGAGGGACACACGGCTCTGGACAGTGCTACTTGATGAACTATCTCTGAGGAGATGGGAGCTTTTTTCCCCCAAAGCACCCCTCCATCACCTGAGGCAGATACAGCACTGTGAGTATTAGTGGATATCACTTTTCTACAAAAAAACCAAAAAACAAAACAAAACACACCCCTTCCTCTGGGCAGACTCAGCCCTACTGGAGGGTCAAGGCTTGGCTGCCCAGATATGGACTAGATTCTGCACCCTAGCTGATCGGAGGTGCACTATCACAGCAGCAGTCCTAGGTATTTAAAAAAGGATTTTTCAGCACAAATTACCCACAGCTGGCAAAATTTTTCAGAGCAACTCAATACGTAAAAACAAATGGCCAAAGAGACCAAGATGGTCTTGTGACCAAGACCCCTTCACAATAAAAGAAGAAAGAGCCTACCATTAAGATCGGAGCTGCCTTAATAAAGTGTGTACTTTCTATCACTTTAATACCAGAATTCAAATGACTATGTTTTTATCATAAAAAAACTCCGGCTAAAATGCATCATCAACCACGACACCTACCTGAAATAGCTTTGATAAAGGCACATGATGAACGAATATACAGAGCACTGAGGTTTTCTGTTGCTTCCATCCAGAGAATCTAGCTTCAGTAGAGTAACTTCGTATTGACCATACACATCTTCTTCCCCTATGTAACACCACTACGAATCAACAACTGCATATAATAACACATTACTGCGTGCTAATTCCAACTGTCCTCCGCATAGACCATTTTTGCTTTTCTACCGCAAGCAGGAGAATCAAAGGACAGAAGCCGTGCTAAGTTCTAAGTCACAGACAAGACGCCGAAAAGGAAAAGCAGAGGGGAGACCTGACCAGCTCAGTTAATAGAGCATGTGACTCTTGATCCTGAGGTTGTAAGTTCGAGCCCCGTGTTGGGGGTAGAGATTAGTTAAAAATAAAATGGAAGGAAGGAAGGGAGGGAGGGAGGGAGGGAGGGAGGGAGGGGACAAGATACTAAGCAGGGATTTTTCTCTTTCCCAAAAATAAAAACAGGGCCAGATTTTGTTGCTCTTCTGTGGGTCGGCAGTCTCTGTTCCTCACAAAGCAATCTAACCACCTTCCTTCTTCCTTCCTCCCACTTCCTTAAAGCATCTAATGGATATTCTTTGTTCCGTCAGGTTCCCCCCACCTTGAGAGATTTGGGTTCTGTGCACATTCAACCATGCAATCTTCACCGTGGGGGCTCATTTCCACTGAATCTCTCTGACAGCGTCTCTGGACATACCCACTCAGTCTTCCTCGGAGTTTATGTGTTCACTCCGTCTGCCTGTCAACTCTGTTCTCACCATGTGCCAATTTCTTAAGAAGCTTCTTAAGAAATGCTAGCATTTAAGTGCTTAGTCATCTAAATCCTCACAGCATACTTTCTTTTTTTTTTTAATGTTTATATTTATTTTTGAGACACACAGAGACACAGCATGAGCGGGGGAGGGGCAGAGAGAGAGAGGAAGACACAGAACCCAAAGCAGGCTCCAGGCTCCGAGCCATAAGCACAGAGCCTGACACGGGGCTCGAACCTGTCAGCCTCGAGATCATGACCTGGACCGAAGTCGGATGCTCAACCAACTGAGCCACCCAGGTGCCCCAGCACACTTTCTATAGTCACAACACTTCTGCATTTCTACCCTGTATTACAGTTCTCCTTGTATATGGCTAATCTTCCACACTGGACTGAAAATTGAGGGTAAAGGTTGTGTATGATTCATTGCTGATTTTTCCAAGTACCTAGCATAGTGCCTTACGTATCCAAGAAGTCTTGGTTGAATAAATACATGAAATGTTTCTGTGGAAAGACAACGCACAACACTGATAACTTTTGAGACCTACTACCCCAGGAAATTCACCTATTTCAAGAAGTTTTCAGCAAACATTTCTTGCCCTTTGGCTTATTTTCCTATGCACTTCAGGGCCTCTATCTTATTCTACTACATCACGGCACAGTAATCAGCCACTAAGGCATATTTGCACCTTCTCCTCTTAGGACTTTCTGACTCACATGCCCTACTATTGGTCTTCCCCTTCCTGTCACAGGTAGAAATGCCACGATGACGTTACCCACGGGTTAACACGAACAGCTGGTTGATTTTTCCTTTAGAGACAGTCCCAGTGGAATACAGTGGAAGGAAGCAGGGAATGATGGAACTAAAAACAAAAAAAGGTGTGGTCAGAAAAACATCTGGCCAAACCCAGTCCTTCTACTTCAGGGAAGTTTCTACGCCTCCAAGCCTCTTCCTTTTATAAAACCTGAACTACATACTGAGTATCCAGAATACAGTACTAAGCTCGTAGGAAACACTCAATAAATGGAAATTATTATTATAGGATAGTAATATCACCAATGTAGTTACATACTACACAATGTATATGTTCTACTTTATACATACGAACCTCAATTTGTGTCTGCATTTTTTAAAAGATGACACTATGAAACTGGCAATTCATTGTGCTCATAATGGCTTGAACGTTGTTTTCATAAGCAGATGACCACCCACATGACAATGCATCTTCTTACCTCGCTGCCCTGCATGGTCCTCGCTGGGTTAGCAGAAGGGATGGCAGCGTTCAGCTCAGGCTCTGGCTTACACAGAAGGGCAATGGTGTCTCGGTGAGACTGGTAACGTTCTTTCACCTGCCCATCTGCTTGCACAGCTTTATCCAAAACTGTTCTGAAGTTGGTTCCCTCTGTCGGGGAAAAAAAATGTCACTTGAGCACAGCACTGATTTGAACAGTAACATCTATGGGTTGGTTATACTTTTAGTTCTGCGCTCCAAATTTACCTTTTCCCCCTCTTCTATGGGTTCCATTTCACTACATAACAGAAACTGAGCTCCTGTCACTCTTGGCATTTTTTATTTCTGGAAAATTGCAGTTAAACCTTAAAATACATTTATGGTTATTGTCCACCAAAAAAAAGCTGACATCAGTTTAATGTATTCCTCCAACTCATTAAGATAGAAACACTCCAAAAATTGTTACAACTTATTCTCAAAAGATCAGTTTCAACTTGACTTTAAAGAACAGCAAATATATTTTCAGAAAAAATCAACTGTATTAATTCCTTTTACAGAGAAGTAAAACAAGTCTCTAGCAACCGTAACGACATTTATCTAACAAACACAAATCTTAATAATTAAAGTCTTAAAAAATAATAATTTGACTTCAAATTAACTGGTGGGGCACCTGGGTGGCTCAGCTGGTTAAGTGTTCAACTTCGGCTCAAGTCATGATCTCACGGTTCATGAGTTCCAGCCCCGAGCCTGGAGCCTGCTGTGGATTCTGTGTCTCCCTAGCTCTCTGCCCCTCCCCCACCATACTCTCTCTCTCTCTCTCTCTCTCTCTCTCTCTCGAAAGATAAACGTTTAAAAAAATATTTTTTTAATTAACTGATAAAATTCCTATTTTCCACCCACTACTAAATGAAATTAAATTACAAAACCATATGTATATAATATCATCTCATTTATTTTTTACAAATATGCTTCCCATGGGGAAGCTATTTAAAAAAAAAACAAAAAAGATGCACAGGCCCTGGAATAGGAAAAGAGAGTTACAGAATCTTTTTTTTTTTTAATTTTTTTAATGTTTATTTATTTTTTTAAGAGACAGAGAGACAGAGTGTGAGTGGAGAACGGGCAGAGAGAAGGAGGGGAACACAGAATCCGAAGCAGGCTCCAGGCTCTGAGCTGTCAGCAGGGAGCCTGATGCAGCGCTCGAACCCATCAGCCGTGAGATCATGACCTGAGCCGAAGTCGGAGGTTTAACCGACTGAGCCACTCAGGCGCCCCCAGAATCATTTTAATTTTTACTTTATACCATTTTTAAGAATCCGAACTTCTTACAATGAAATGAACACGGACTACCTCTGTTACTTAGTTTTTATCTTACAATGAACTGAGAAAAACACCTGTGTTTTCATAATAGTAGTTTTAGTAACTACTGGTTTACAAATGACCCTAATTTAATCAATCAAAAATGTGGGTCCAAATCGGGAATTTATTGCGCACCTGGCTGGCTTAGTCAGAAGAGCACATGACTCTTGATCTCAGTGTTGTGACTTTGAGCCCCGCGCTGGATATAGAGATTACTTAAAAATAACACCTTTAAAAAAATGGGGAACTTATGCAAGCGAAAGCCATTTATGCACATTTTTACCTGCTCTTAAAGGCTTATAGAGATCATTAGATGGTGTCCTTTGCCAGCGTTCCTTGAATTTTGCTCTTAAATCATTGTCAGTTGCTTCTTCTTCATCCAACAATCTTAATGACTTTTAAAAAGGGGGCAAAGCAACAATGAAATATCATTTCTGATAATAAAAAATTTAAAACACTTTTTAAATGATCAGACTCAAGACAGGTGAGAATTAGTGAGATGGGACTGAGTGCCCCTACGTTACTGGCTGGGGTACCAGCTGGTACAGCAGTTCTGTTGCACAAATCCAACTTACGACATATTTAACACAAAGTCTTATAAGACGCAGGGCTGTATTTAGCCATTACCTTATTCAGTAAATTAAAAGGGAAGAGTAACTAAGAGAACATGTATACCCATACGCCAAAACTACTTTAAACAAAGATTCCAAAAAGGAAGAAGTAAAACTACCTCTACTTGCAGATTACATGACCTTACATAAAGAAAATCCTTAGGAATCCACAAAATAACCATGAGAAATAATAAACAAATTCAGTAAAGTTACAGAATACAAGAGAAACATACAAAATCAGTTGCATTTCTATAGTGTAGCAATGAACAATCCAAAAAGGAAATTAAGACAACGACTGCATTTAAATAGCATCAAAAGAATAAAACACTTAGGAATAAATTTAACCAAGGAGGTGCAAGACTTATACCCTAAAAGTTACTAAACACTGTTGAAAGAACCTAAAGAAGACCTAAATAAATGGAAAGACATCCCTTCCGTATTCACAGAAGATTTAATATTGTAAAGATTGGCAATACTCCCCAAATTGCTCAAAACGTTCAGTGCAATCCCTATTAAACCACTAACTTTAGGATTTTCTGTATAAAGGTTAAGTCAAAACCACAATGAGATGCCACTCCATACCCACAAGGCTGGCTAGAATTGAAAAACAGAACAATTGTAAGGGTTGGCAAGGATGTAGAGAAACCGGAACCTTCACACACTGCTGGTAAGAATGTAAACTGGTGCAGCTGCTCTGGAAAATAGTTCGACGGTTCCTAAAAAAGTTGCACATAGAATTCCTATATGACCCAGCAACTCCACTCCTCTGTATATACCTGAGAGAATTTCAAACAGGTGCTTAAAACACGTTCCCAAGTAACATTATTAATAACCAAAAAAGCGAAACATCCCAGATATCTATTACTGATAAATGGATAAACAGTAGGTGATGCCTCCATACGATCGAAGTATTATTCATCCATAAAAAGAAATTAAGTGCTGACACTATAACACGGATGAACCTGAAAACATCGTGCTCAGTGACAGAGGCAGAAGGTGCACATGCCGTCTACGATTCCATTCACATGAAATGTCCAGAAGCAGCAAATCCAGAGGGAGAAATCAGATTAGCAGCCGCCTAGAGACGGGGCAAGGGGTCATGAGGAGTGACTGCTAATGAGGATGGGGGTTTCTTCCGGGGGTGATAGAAGCACTCTGAAATTGGACAGTGCACGCTTGCACAACAAGACGAATGCACTAAATGCCACCATCTTGTACACTTTAAGGTTAAAATGAGGACTTTTATGTTATGCAAATTTTACCTCAAAAACAAACAGACATGCAGTTGTGAAATAAACACAGGAGATTGTTTTTTAAGAATCAGATATGATGAAAACAAAAGGTATCAATAAAATGAAAAACAAAAACTCAACAGAATGGCTGAAAAGCACAAAAAGCACGGCTAATAACCAATTAATGAGCCGAAGGCGGGCCAGAGGCGCAAAGAGAAAAAGTCAAAGAAATGTTAAGAGATATGAAAACTGATCATCATCAAAAGAACCATCATTCACTAGAAGAAATTCGTTAGGAGATAACGGAAAAGAAATAACTGAAGAAACAGAATCCACGGACAGGGAGTGAAGATTAAAAGACCCAACAGATCCCTGGCAATGATAAATTGATTATCTAAAAATTAAACTAATTGGACACTTCAAAATTCTGAAAATCAAGACTAAATTTCTAAAAGCCACCAAAGAACACCAGCTTCCCAACCTGACTCCACAACTCACAACTTACTTCAAAGGAGACTCTCCAAGTACAGCTGACCAGGTAAGAGTGACTACTCCGGAAGGCTGTTAGAAACATCAAATGAGGCAAGTGAAAGTCCCTCATGTTAAGACAGGCAGGCAACAGACACGTACCATACACACTCAGAATGCCAGTTTGACTGTAATTAGAAGGGAAGCTTTTCACACACTAGTATTTCTACCAAATGCTCCTCACAACTACACTGAAATACAGCATTTCATTAGGCAGTGTTCTTTTTCCATAGAACTCGTTTCAAGATCAAATATGCATCTTCCAGTCAATGACATCTTACAATCAAGGAAATACAGTGATATTTAATAACTACCAACTAGCAGGTACACGCATGATCCCACTTCGTAGCTATCTTACGTGATACACACTATTCTCCCATTTTGGGGGGTAAGTCAAATGAGACAGGATTGTTAAGTAATCTGCCCAGGGTCACAGCTAAGAACAAAACCCGGGAATCAAATCCAACTCCAACTCCAACATTGAAGAATGGTTTACGACTGTAACTTCCACTGACTAAATGGATACTTGCCTTGCGATACCTGCATTTTCCAGCATCTGTCTTCTCCCTCCCTGTCAATTACTTCCTGCTGCTTCCACTTTCGTGTGACCTTAAATAGCACTCTCCCCCTTGTTCTCCCCATGGCTCTCTACTATTGTAACGTCCTTTCAATTGCAACACCAGATAAAAGCTTGCTTGACATAAAAATCAACCAAGTCTATGACCTCAAGAGCAGTGTCTGTTAAATATTCGCGTACACACAAATGACCCTGCGATCTTGTTAAATGCAAATCCTGATTCAGAAGGTCTGAGATGGGGTCTGAGATGCTGCACTTCTAACAAGCTCGGTACAGCAAGGTTTTGGCACTGAACTCTGTACCATCAATTCTGTTTGCTTTCAATTATCTGATCACTGACTACCTCTACATAGATGAGGTTGGTAACATTGATGGTATAATTAATGTAGAACCGCTCATGAATCAGATTCCCCAGGCCAATACTGCAGTAAGTTTTCATGTAAGTTTTCTAACCTTTTTCAGTAGCTAATATGCCACCACAACCACTTCTGCATCAGTTAGTATAGTGACTATACTCTCATCATCATAGTAATATGGTGGTAATAGTAATAACAGCTATCATTTATTAAGCACGTACTATGTCCCATAGGTTACAGGTTTCACTCTTTTACTTTAGAAAACCCTTAAAAAGAAAACAAACAAACAAACAAACAAAACCCAGGAGGTAAATACTCTCCTCCCCATGGTTCACACTGTACAGATGCTCCTTGAATGACATAGCTTTGAATTTTGTAGGTCCACTTACATGCGGATTTTTTACAGTACAATATTATGAATGTAGGATTCTTAGGATTTTATGATTTTCTTTACGATTTTAGTAACATTTCTTAGTTTAAGAATGCAGAATATAATATATATAACATGCAAAATATGGGTTAATTAACTATTAATGTCACCAGTAAGGCTTCCAGTCAACAGTAGGTTATGAGTAGTTATGTCTGAGTCCAAAGTTACACTCAGATCTCTGACTGCATGGGGGAGGGAGGGTCAGCACCCCATGCTGTGCAAGGGTCAACGCTACTTAAGTCCTCTATCCCTGTCCCAAAGTACTTGGAAATGATGTAAATACAAAATTCTCTGCAAGTCAGCTGAAAACTAAACACCATGGACTAAAGCACTGATTAACAGAAGTCACCTGAAAGACGTGACTCCTCAAGTGGCAAAAGCCTATATAACCATTTTGAATATATTTATCACTAAAGAAAGAAGTGAATCAATGAGGAGAAAGAGGTGAAGGCATTGTAAACGGAGAATTAACACTGTCAAACAGCTGACTTTGGCCAAAAAACTTTAGTGTTCCATACCCATTGATAAAATGCCCTCTCTTACTGGAAGATGGATACAGTGGGCTTATAAAACATTTGATGGCCTAACCTCCTCAGTCTGATTCTACATTTACCAAGAAATCTAATCTTTCATAGAAAAGAAGTCATTAATTATGAAGAGTCTGAACAGTTTGTGTGACAGTAATTTCTCACAGTATATCAATACTATATCATGGTCACATGAGTTTCATTAGTGTGCATTTATACACCCTTAAGGCATGTATGAATTCATTCTCCCTCCATCAGAACTCCTCTTGAAGTTGAAAGGCAGGCCCTCGGCCACAGTAAATTCATCAAGATGGTGAGTATTACCCTACGAAACCCAACAAAAGAAAGCAACCAGTCCTTATCCCCACTGGATACCAAGGCGTAGAGCAGTTTTTACTTGAAAAACAAATCTCTTAAAACATACCTCATCTAGGATTTCTCTATTTCTTTGTAGTAGTTCAGGTAGCTCTTTGATCAATTGATCAACAGTCTGGATGCCTCCCTGTTCAATCACAGATGTGGATTTAGTCAATATAGACTGAGGTACAGTATCTCCAGACACATCTTCAATTGCTGCTGGAAGATTAAGGGAAGCTAACACCCTGAAAAAATGAGATACTGTGTCATCTTGAGGTCTAAACCATCTTTAAAGCATTAATCTCCTCGTTAAAAAAAAAAATTAAAAAAGGGGCACCTGGGTGGCTCAGTCGGTTGAGCGTCCGACTTCGGCTTAGGTCATGATCTCGCAGTCTGTGAGTTCGAGCCCCGCATCGGGGTCTGTGCTGACAACTCAGAGCCTGGAGCCCCCTTCAGATTCTGTGTCTCCCTCTCTCTCTGCCCCTCCCCCACTCATGCTCGCTCGCTCTCTCTCTCTCTCTCTCAAAAATAAACATTAAAAAAAAATTTTAACATTAATCTCCTGTATATCCTAATCAATAGCAATGGAGTTCACACCCCAAAATAATTGACAACCCTCATCAATGGAAAAATAAAGCAAAGATACAGGACTAAAAATATGAAATTAGTGATTGATAAAATTAAAACAAAATTGTTAAAGAATTAAGATCACAGTTCAGAATTAAAAGCCAAAAAGTAAGAAATATACATTAAAAAACATGAGCTACCTTGAGCTCAAGCTCAAACTTAACTTCTTTTAGTCTAAGAAATTAAAAATCAAAAATTCTATCTTAAAAAATACAAACTTTTACCATACTTCTGGTTGTTATCCTGTCACTGGCGAGTCAGAAATAATACACAAAATAGTTGTAATTTCATGTCATCTAAGCAGAACGTCAAGACTACAAAATTGATCTAGGTATTAATCACAGAATCTTCATCTGTTCTCAGTTTTGTAGCACAGTATCAAGTATTATTTCATTTACATAACGGAGGGGTCATTAAGGTAAACTTATGTTTTCTTGCTAGAAAAAGAAAAGCCAGGTCAAAATCCATGCATCCATCAACATTAAAAACCTGAAAAATTAAACTAACTAGGTAAAAAAAAATTCTCAATTACATATACCTGACAAAGGACTTGCTCTAAAATATACTAAGAACAAGAAAAACTCGATTTTAACAAACGAGCATAAAATATCAACAGCTACGTTACAAAAGACAGACGAATGGCTAGTAAGCACACGAAGAGTTACTCAACATCATTAGTAATCACAGGAATGTAAACTGAACCACAATTAGATTCTGCTACACACATACTAAAACGGCTAAAACTATTAAAAAGACTGACGATACAAAGTGCTGCCACGGATGCAGGGTTCCCAAAAAGTGCAGGCGGGAATATGAACTGGAGCCACCACGCTGGAAAACAATCCGGCTGTTCTGCATGAAGTCAGGCTTACAGCAACCGGACGATTCAGCAACTGTCATCCTAGGTATTTACCCGAAGGAAATAAAACCTGTGCACACAAAGCTTTGCACATCGGTGCTCACAGCACGTGGAATGTCCACCAACAGGCAAATGTAGAATAAACTGCTATTTAACCATAAAATGAAATGCTGCTCACTAATAAAAAGGACCAAACTGATACATACCACACAATGAATCTCAGAAACATTGCGCAAAGTGAAAGAAGCCGAACACATTCTGAGTACACGCTACGTGCGCTGAACATACCGCAAGGGTTCCATCCGTACATACTGCGGCAACACCCTAACGTGCTGTATACCGTAATGTACATGTAATGTGATGCACACGCTATAATGTTTCTATTAACCTGTGTAAAAAGTGACACCGACCTAGGGTGACAGGGAGCAGATGAGCAGTGGCTAAGAAGGACTGAAGTGGCACAAAGCAACTGTTCAGGGTGATGTAAATGTTCTCTACCTTGATCGCGGTGGTGGTGGTTACATGGTGTAAGTTGATCAGAAAGAACTGAACTATACACTTCAAGTGGGTCTATCTGTTGTACTTCATTGAAAATTATACTGAAGACACTTTAAAAGCCAATGAATTATTTTGTTACTCTTCAATCCACCATTAACAAAAATCAGTTCAGAATGCTGAACCATGTACCATGCTATCTATCTTAACTTACAAGTTCGTTTCTACTTCTCATTTCCCTCAAATAAGCATCTCCTACCATGTAGATTAGCGGTCAAACACCCTCACTTGTTTCAGTAACCGAGTTTCTTCCAAGTCTACTTCCTAGGACTTCGCAGACAGAGCATCCACCCAGAGTGCACACGAATGTGTATTTGCTACTTCACGCAGCCTTGACATGCAGCTCCAAGCTCAGAAAACCAAACGCTCATAGACTATTTAGTTAGGGTAACAATCAAACAGAAAATATTACAACTTCACAGATATATTTATGGAAGTTAAAGCTGTACCTACCCATTTGCCAAAGTGGTGGCTTCTCTCATTTGAGCAATTGATCTGTTAACTAAGTCAGCTTTCCTCTGATTATAGGCGGCCAACGACTGCTGCACTGACACAGGAACCATACTTTCAAACAAATCTAAAATGAGCAATGTGAATTTCAACAAAATTTCAAGACACAAAGTCCATCTGTAAAGTGAATGCTCATATTCCCTTTCCTATAGTCACATAAAAAGTCTACAAATATTTAAAAATCAAAACTAAATCACTACTGAAAGTACAACGATGGAGAGAATTTTTAGAGCACTATATTCACGAACAATGAGAGCTTTTTCTTTGAACTTAATTTTCTTAACGTTTCAAGATGTGTTTGTCATTGACTTCTTTGGTGAAGAAGATCTACACTCTTTATTAGTTGATTATACTGGTTAAGCAGTCCACATTGCCTGGGTTTAATTTCCAGCTCCTTCCACCACTTTCTAGCTCTGCAACATCGGGCAAATTATTCAAGCACTCTGTGCGTCAATATCCTCATCACTCAAAGGGTTATGGATAACAATAGTACCCATCTCATGAGACTACCGTGAGAATATTAATTATGAGCTAGTTATCTGTACTTAAGAGTCCCTGGCACATGGTAAACACATCTTGTTTGCTAAACAGAAATAAATAAAATAATCAGCCTTTCCCAATAACGTACAATACTATCCTTGGGATCTCAGCTAGAAACTACTATACACTGAATCCATCTACAAAATCCAAGGATATTATAACATTTATCCCATACAACCATGACTCTGTAAGTTTATACATTTAAAGTCATATTTATGAATGTTTATTTTTAATAGCAGACTCCTAAATAATATAACAAATGTTAAAATGACAAATGCTTAAAGTCTCAATCATTACTCAAATGTACTTTCAAATTTTCTGACTGCATGGTTTATTACCATTTACTTTCCATCTTGAATTTTCACTATAGATACAACACTTCATTTTTATTCTCATATTCATCTTGAACATGAATGCAAATCATATTCAAAACATACAATAGCAGTTATGTGATTTTCACTACCAAAAACAACAGATTAAACTGGGGAAAAGATGAGTAAGATTAAAGCGTATCTGACTACTTGACATACCAGTGAATTTCTGGCTGATGGGGACACTGACTGGGGTAGATTTCACAAGTGTGGCTTTGCCAATTGGGTCCAGATCTTTAAGGTCTGGAACTCGATCATGATAGATGAAGTCATTATCCTTCTTTGCTGCAGAAAGGGCACGGCTGATTTTGTCAGAAAAGTCTTTCACATTGACATATTCATCATAGCGAGATGCCACTGTTTTAATCAATTCTGCTGCGTGCTAAAAAAAAAAAAAAAAATGTTAAAAAAAAGTTTTGTTTTTCTCAACCAATGATCTAAGCAATGGTTTTTAAAAAATTTCTTTGAGGACATGCATTTCCAGCAATGTGGTCAACAGAATAACCTAAAAATTATCCCATCCCAAAATTCCAAAATATCAAAAATGAAGAATAAACATAGTAGGCATCCGTCCCAACACATGTGTGAATTACCAAGTTAAAAAAAAAAAAAAAAAAAAAATCCAGTAAGTATAGTGAGGCCAGTAAGTATAAACCAACATTGAGGAAGGCTGGCTGTCGAGTATTTCTATAACCCAAAGGACTAGCAATTAAAACGTCTTACAAGCTCTCATGAAGACCTGAAACAGGGGTCTTAAAACAAACACATCTCCATCTACGGAAACATTCGTCTCACTGCCCCACATGGAGGCAGGAACCTCAAATGTCTACTCCAACAGTGAAAGGCTGGGTCAGAAAAAAAGTACCCAGCCAACACAAGAAGTCAACAAAGAAGCATGTTACCTCAGCATTGACGGGAACGTATTTTTTTAGGGGCGCCTGGATGGCTCAGTCGGTTAAGTACCCAACTTCAGCTCAGGTCGTGATCTCACAGTTTGTGAGTTCAAGCCCTGCATCGGGCTGTTTGCTGTCAGCACAGAGCCCACTTCAGATCCTCTGTCCTCCTCTCTCTGCCCCTCCCCCATTTGTGCAGTCTCTCTCAAAATAAATAAACTTAAAAAAAAAAAAAAGGAATAGATTTTTTTAAAAAGGTCTACTCTCAGGCACCTGGTGGCTCAGGTGGTTAAAGCATCTGACTTCTTGATCTCAGCTAAGGTAATGATCTCACGGTTCATGACACTGAGCCCCGTGTCGGGCTCTGCACTCACAGTGCAGAGCCTGCTTGAGATTTTCTCTCTCCCTCTCTCTCTGCCCCTCCCCCGCTCACGCTCTTTCTCTAAATAAACATTTAAAAACAAAAATAAAAGGTATACCTTCATAATTCATAAGATGAGCATATGCCTCACATAAATTTAGAGCTTAAATTACATTACTTAGGTGGTTTCAAATATAATAACAGCAGATAACAGAGGCAATGAAGCCAAAGGCATCATCAGGGATAAATTCAGTGCTTAATGCTTGAGATCTGCCAATCTGCCAGAACGACCTAAAACTTCTTAAATTTTGCATTTAACAAGACTCTATGTATATAAAGTTACAATGAGAAATTGATAAACTTACCCCTCATCAGAGGGGAAGATTTTAACACTCCTGTCTCAGCATGACAGACCAAGTAAACAAAAAAACTGTAAGATTATAGAAAATGTGAATAACATAATTAATGAGTCTGACCTACCAGACATTCAGAACCCTGGACACCACAACTAGAGAATATAAAGTATTCTCAGGCATATAAAGAACATCTATAGAGAGTAACCACAGGAGAGAAAGCAAATATGAAACAGCAAAGTTATAGAAATACAAGAATGGTTTAAGAAAACCTATTTATGTATTATCCAAATAATAGATTTAAATTTTTAAAAATCAAATTATTTCC
Organism: Panthera uncia; assembly: GCF_023721935.1. NCBI lineage: Eukaryota > Metazoa > Chordata > Mammalia > Carnivora > Felidae > Panthera > Panthera uncia. Next base: position 153,017,740 of record NC_064810.1, read on the forward strand.
ACAGATACTGAAAAGCATTTGATAATATTCAATATTCATCACTGATCTTTTTGAAAATCTTAGTAAAATCAAAATAGATATCCAATTCATTAACATGATAAAATCTCAACCCCCAAACCTGCTAACATACTTAGCAGAAAATATTCCTGTAGCCAAAATGAAACAGTATCATCAACAACCTTAGAATGTGTCAAAACATCTAGATAAAAAAATGAAATTAAGAGGTATAAAGAAGGTATAAAGAAAAGGAAAAAATGATCATCTACAGATGATGTTTTATACACCAGGAAAACCTAAAAAAGTCAACTGAACTATTCTAAATAAGAGGTAGCTCACATGCAAAATCAACAGAGCAAAACAAAAGCTACATCTTTAGTTATACTAGGAGATGAGAAAGGGCACAAATTTAAATCGCTTTTCAAATGTGATTCGTAAATATGTGGTCAAACATTCCCCTCAAATAGCAAAGTTGGTACTAGAATGATAAGATACACCAAGTACACTGGGGAAAAAAAGGGATTGCTAAGGGCCCACCCCCGTGAGTGAAAAGGACTTGAAGCAAATTTGAAAACAATGAAACGGAATAAGGAAACAAGTGCCAACAGATGATAAAGGCAAAGCCAACTGGTCCTCATCAGCCACCAAGAGGTCGCAGGAAAAACGGAGTGCTGAGAGGCCTCATCCCGAGAGGGAACTGCTGAGAGCAAGAGGCAGGTTAATCGAGGGCAGGGAGGCCGGGGGAAGCATATAGGAGGAGTGAAACCAGGGAAAAAGAAGAAAGGGGGCAAGCACTCCAACAGGTCCGCAAAATAACAGACTCTCAGAGCGGACACAGCACCTCGCAAAGGAAAGGCCGTGAGGGATTCAGGGAAACACAGGTACGGAGGAAGAGTCCTTCCTCAAGCAGGCTAGGCTTTGAGAGCCAAAGAAGTGAAGCCGAGGAGGGAGCCCCGACACAAAGAGGCTCAGAACGCTACCACACGACCGGAGGGGGGCATGCCCCCACTCAGGAGCCTCTTGCGACTCCTCTACCTAAAATCAATCTCATCCAAACACAAGTAACGGAAAAGGCATCCCATCTGCTTCAACACAAAGAAACCAGAAGGAAAAGGATGAAAATGAGCATGTAACTTTCCAATAGATAATGAAAATTCACCAAGGAAATATTGTCACAAAGCAGATGAAAACAGCATGCTGAAAAAGCTAAAATAAACTAAAAACTTAAGCATATAATCACAGTATCAAAAGAACACAAAACGCGAACAGAGGACCAGATGGCCTAGACAACAGCAGGTGATAGCAGACAGCAAGAGAAATGTGGAACAGGAACTGACAGAACTCAGGCAAGAAAGTGAAGAAAAACTCAAAATCATTTTTAAAAAGATTGAAATATGGGGGCGCCTGGGTGGCTCAGTCCGTTGAGCGTCTGACTTCCTCTCAGGTCATGATCTCACAGTTTGTGAATTCGAGCCCCATGTCGGGCTCTGCGCTGACAGCTCAGAGCCTGGAGCCTGCTTCAGATTCTGTCTGTCTGTCTGTCTGTCTATCTCTCTCTCTCTCTCTGCCCCTCCCCCACTCACACACTCTCCTTCAAAAATAAACATTAAGAAAATGTTTAATAAAAAATATAAAAAGATTGAATATTTACACAAGTAACAAAAAAGGGGTAACAGACATCATGTAAGAAACACACAACTCAATATGGCAGGCAAGGAGAGGGAGGTGGTTACCAACTAAAGATTGGTAAGACCCAGCTGCCAGATGCCACGTGAGGACCTTGTTCTGCACAGACCAGCTGTGAAAGAACACTACAGAAAACGTCTTGGAAAACTAAACTAGGTTTCAGTAATATTACATTACTAGTATTAATTATTAATCAGTATTAACTTTGCCAGGTGGGCAGACATTATAGTTTTAGGGCTTTTTTTTAAGTCTTATCTATCAGAGATATGACTTGGTTTTGTTTTTTTTAATTTTTAATTTTGATTTTTTTTCTCTTTTGTTTCCTTCTCTTCACTCTTTTCCCTTCTTTTTCTTTCTACCCTCCTCTTGTTTTTTCTTCCCTTTGGAATCTAGCTCGTAGTTTCTGATTTGATTTTTGGTCAATTCTTATTCTGCTTGTTTGATCAGGCATTTAAATCTATTCTTTATATACCTTTTCTTTTTTAAATATTTTTTAATGTTTTTATTTATTTTTGAAGGAGAGAGAGACAGAGCATGAGTGGGGGAGGAGCAGAGAGAGAAGGAGACACAGAGTTCAAAGCAGGCTCCAGGCTCTAAGCTATCAGCACAGAGCCCGATCCCGTGAGATCGTGACCTGAACCAAAGCGGGACGCACAACCGACTGAGACACCCAGGCGCCCCTTTTTATTTTATATTTTATATCTCCTTCCTATTTTCTTCTCTCTCTGGATTAAGCCTTATAGTTTCTTTGATTCTCTGCCTGGTGTTTTTTTTCCACCCCTTTCATTTCTTTGTACAGGCTAAGGTTCCCCCGCCTTCACTTTATTTTCCTTTTGTCCAGGGTTGCTTCAACAGACAAAGCCACGCACACCTGGTGGAAGGTCCGAACAATCCACCACTAAAGCAGCGGGACAGAACAGCCAAAGATGCAGCAACAGAGCGCAGGCAACACAGTCAAAAGACACCTTCTGAAGCGCCAGGCCCTGCACAGCGTATGACCCCTTTTAAAATACGGTAGTACTCACAGGTGCAGGACACTTAACAAGCGATTAGAACCCGTAAAAGACAGAAACCTAGCCAAATAGATGAAACGGAAAAATTCTCCTCAAAAGAAAATCCAGGAAGAAATGACGGCCAGAGAACCGCTCAAAACAACATATCTGAACAAGAATTTAGATTAATAGTCTTAAGACTAATAGCTGGGCTTGAAAAAAGCATGGAAGACAGCAGAGAATCTATTGCTGCAGAGAGCAAAGATCTAAGGTATTGTCACAATAAATGAAGAAATGCTATAAATCAGGTGCAAAATAAACTAGATGCAGTGACAGCAAGCATGGAAGAAGCGGAGGAGAGAATGTGTAAAATAGAAAATAAAATTATGAAAAATGATGAAGCTGGGAAAAAAGAGGGAAAAGAAATTACTAGATCACAAGAGGAGAATTAGAGACCTAAGTGACTCAAGGAAACGAAATAATATCTGTATCCTAAGAGTTCCAGAAGAAGAAGAAGAGAGAGAAAAGGGCAGAAGGTTTATTTGAACCAATTATAGCTGAGAACTTCCCTAATCTGGGGAAGGAAACAGACATCCAACTCCAAGAGGCACAGAGAACTCCCCTCAAAATCAAAATCAGACCTACACCGTGACATATTATAATGAAACTGGCCAAATACAAAGATAAAGAGAGAATTCTGAAAGCAGCTCGGGACAAACGGGCCTTAACCTACAAGGGGAGACACATAAGCATAGTAGCAGACTTGTCCACTGAAACCTAGCAGGCCAGAAGGGAGTGGCAGGAAATAGTCAATGTGCTGAACAGGAAAAATATGCAGCCCAGAATCCTTTATTCGGCAAGGCTGTCACTGAGAATAAGAAAGGTAAAGGCTTTCCAAGACAAACAAAAACCAAAGGAATTCATGACCACTAAACCAGCCCTGCAGGAGATCCTAAGGGGGACTCTGTGAGTGGAAAGCAGCAAAGACTACAAAGGACCAGAGACATCACCACAAGCATGAAACCTACAGGTAACACAATGGCACTAAATCCGTATCTTTCAATAACAACACTGAATGTGAACAGACTAAATGCCCCAAACAAAAGACACAGGGTATCAGAATGGATAAAAAAACCAAGATCCATCTATATGCTGCCTACAAAAGATTCATTTTAGACCGGACGACACCTGCAGACTGAAAGTGAGGAGATGGATGTCAAAAGAAAGCTGGAGCAGCCACACCTATGTCAGACAAACTGGATTTTATTTTTTTTTAATTTTTTAATGTTATTTGTTCATTTTTGAGAGAGAGAGAGAGAGAGCACACAAGCAGGGGAGGGGCAGAGAGAGGGGGAGACACAGAATTTGAAGCCAGCTCCAGGCTCTGAGCTGTCAGCACACAGCCCGACATGGGGCTTGAACTCACCAACAGTGAGATCATGACCTGAGCTGAAAGTCAGAGGCTTAACTGACTGAGCCCCTCAGGCGCCCCTGATCAAACTAGATTTTAAAACAAAGACTGTAGCAAGAGATGAAGAAGGGCATTATGTCATAATTAAGGGGTTAATCCATCAAGAAGAGCCAATAATTGTAAATATTTATGCCCCCAATGTGAAGGCACCCAAATATATCAAGTAATCGCAAACGTAAACATATTGATGATAATACTGTAGTTGTAGGTGACTTCAATACTCCCCTTAAAACAATGGACAGATCATCTAAGCAGAAAATAAATAAGGAGACAATGGCTCTGAATGACACACTGGACCAGACAGACTCAACAGATATATTCAGAACTTTTCATCGCAAAGCAGCAGAATACACATTCCTCTTGAGCGTACAGAGAACATTCCCCAAAAGTGATCACACACTAGGTCACAAACAGCCCTCAGCAAAAATAAAAGGACTGAGATCATACCATGCATACTTTGAGATCACAACACTACGAAAGTTGAAATCAACCACAAGAAAAAATTGGGAAAGGCCCCAAATACATGGAGGTTAAAGAGCATCCTACTAAAGAATGAATGAGTCAACCAGAAATTAAAGAAGAAATTTAAAAATACATGGAAGCAAATGAAAATGAAAACATGACAGTCCAAACCCTTTGGGATCCAGCAAAGGCAGTCCTAAGAGGAAAATACACTGTAATCCAGGCCTATCTCAAGAAGCAAGAAAGGTTCCAACTGCACAACCTAACCTTACACCTAAAGGAGCTAGAAATACAGCAGCAAAGAAAGCCCAAAGCCAGCAGAAGAAGAGAAATAATAAAGATTAGAGCAGAGATTAACCATATAGAATTTAAAAAAAACAGCAGAACAGATTAGTGAACCTAAGAGCTGGTTTCTTGAAAGAATAAACAAAATTCGTAAACTCCTAGCCAGACTTCTCAAAAAGAAAGAGAGGACCCAAATAGATAAAATCATGAATGAAAAAGATCACAACCAACACCACAGAAATACAAACAGAATTTTGTATTTCATTTTTTTTCCTTTTTAAAATTTTTTTTAACGTTTATTTATTTTTGAGACAGAGAGAGACAGAGCATGAACGGGGGAGGGGCAGAGAGAGAGGGAGACACAGAATCTGAAACAGGCTCCAGGCTCTGAGCAGTCAGCACAGAGCCCGACGCGGGGCTCGAACTCACGGGGCCGCGAGATCGTGACCTGAGCCGAAGTCGGACGCTTAACCGACTGAGCCACCCAGGTGCCCCCAGAATTTTGTATTTTAGAGAATACTATGCAAATTATATGCCAACAAACTGGACAATCTGGAAGAAATGGACAAATTCCTAGATACCCACACACTACCAAAACTCAAAAGGAAAGACATAGAAAATTTGAACAGACCCATAACCAGTGAAGAAATTCAATCAGTTATCAAAAATCTCTCAACAAATAAAAGTCCTGGGCCAGATGGCTTCCCAGGGAAATTCTACCAGACATTTAAAGCAGAGTTAATACCTACTCTTCTCAAGCTGTTCCAAAAAATAGAAATGGAAGGAAAGCTTCCAGACTCATTCTATGAAGCCAGCATTACCTTGATTCCAAAACCAGACAAAGACCCCACTAAAAAGGAAAATTACAGACCCTGATGAACATGGATGCAAATATTCTCAACAAGATACTAGCAAATTAAATTCAACAGTACATTAAAAGAGTTATTCACCATGATCAAGTGGAATTCATTCCCAGGCTGCCAGGGCTGGTTCAATATTCGCAAATCAATCAACGTGGTTCCATATTCACAAATCCCAAAATTTGTATGGAATCACACAAGACCCCAAAGAGCCCAAGTAATGTTGAAAAAGAAAACCAAAGCTGAAGGCGTTACAATCCTAGACTTCAGCCTGTATTACAAAGCTGCAATCATCAAGACAGTCTGGCACAAAAACAGACACACAGACCAATGGAATAGAATAGAGAACCCAGAAACGGACCCACAAACATATGGCCAACTAATCTTTGACAAAGCAGGAAAGAGCATCCAATGGAAAAAAAAAATAGTCTCTTTAGCACATGGTGCTGGCAGAACTGGAAAGCAACATGCAGAAGAATGAAACTGGACCACTTACACTATACACAAAAATAAACTCAAAATGGATAAAAGACCTAAATGTGAGATAGAAAACCATCAAAATCCTACAGGAGAAAACAGGCAGCAACTTCTTTGACCTCAGCCACAGCAATTTCTTATTTGACATGTTTCTGGAAGCTGAGAAATAAAAGCAAAATTGAACTACTGGGACCTCCTCAAGATAAAAAGCTTATGCACAGCAAAGGAAACAATCGATGAAACTAAAATGCAACCAATGGAATGGGAGAAGATATTTGCAAATGACATATGTAATAAATGGTATCAAAAAATCTATAAAAAACTTACCAAACTCAACACCTGAAAAACAAATAATCCAACGAAGAAATGGGCAAAAGACATGAATAGATACTTTTCCAAAGAAGACATCCAGATGACAGACAGACACATGAAAACATGCTTAACATCGCTATCATCAGGGAAATATAAATTAAAATCACACAGAGATACCACCTCACACCAGCCAGAGTGGCTAAAATTAACAACTCAGGAAACAACAGATGTTGGCGAGGATGTGGAGAAAGGGGAACCCTCTAAGCTCTGTTGGTGGGAATGCAAACTGGTGCAGCCACTCTGAAAAAGTGTTGAGATTCCTCAAAAAATTAAAAATAGAATTACCCTATGAACCAGCAATAGCACTACTGGGAATTTATCCAAAGGATACAGGAGTGCTGATTTGTAGGGGCATATATACCCCAATGTTTATAGCAGCGCTTTCAACAAGAGCCAAATATGGAAAGAGTCCATATGTCCATCATAACTGTTGGAAGTCATACACACACACACACACACACACACACACACACACACACACAAATGGAATACCACTCAGCGATGAAAAAGAGTGACATCTTGCCATTTGCAACAATGTGGATAAAACTGGAGGGTATTATGCTAAATGAAGTCAGTCAAAGAAAGATCTATGATTTCACTCATAGGTGGAATTTGAGAAACTTAACAAAAGACCATAGGGGAAGGGAAGGAAAGGTAAGTTACAGACAGCGAGGCAAACCAGAAGAAACTCTTAAATACACAAAACAAACTGAGGGTTGACGGGGGTGAGGAAAATGGGTGATGGGCATTGAGGAGGGCACTTGTTGGGATGAGCACTGGGTGTCTATGTAACTGATGAATCAAGGAATCTACTTCTGAAGACATGACTAGTCTGTATGTTAGCTAACTTGACAATAAAATTTAAAATGATAATATATAAACAGAAGAGAAATAAAAAACAACCATGAATAACAGAAGACTCATGCTTAGGTTCAACAATTGTCACCAATTTGCCATATTTGCTTTACCATTTTCACATGGGAGGGGGCTTTTTTGCAGAATCATTTGGAACTGAAGTTCGGACACCATGAGCCTTCATCCCCAAGTACTTCAGCACATATCTCCTGGTAAGAAGAGTCTCCTTAAAACCTACAAACTGCTGTCACAACTAAGAAAAAACAATACTTTCGCAAAACCAGTTTCACCATCTCACTTGGTCCCTCATTAATGAATTAAATAAATCAGACACACATCCATTCTATTGAGACACATTTTTGTATCCATATATCTGTACGCCTTTTTCAAAGCCATACTTTGTCAGTGTTAGGGATTCCACCAAGATGATCAGGTATACAGGCTTCTGTAGCCAAATAAAGGGCACTATCCTGGTAGGGCATCTCATGAGCCCTACACGCCCAGCCACAATTTGTCTTGGCCCCAGATGTAAATTCCAAGCAACAGTCTTAACTTTGCTGTTATTTTATCTGCTGTGTTGTATTTCCCTGACATTTCCAATGTTTTTTTTTTTTCCCCACTGCTCACAGCAACGACTGAAAAGCTGGTTTCTCGGTAGGACCATGTAATGATCTTTATCAGGTTCATGGGGTACTTTGAGCCACAGACTACAGAGATTAGGGTTTCTTGGTCATCTTTTTTTTTTTTGTCTATTTGTTCTGTTTGCCTATTTCTGAGTTCAAATCAAGCAACAACGACGACAAAATCTCAGGCCTAGAAAGAGGCACGGCCCTTTTGTGCTAACTTCTGACCTATGACTAACGCTATAAAACTGAAGCTACAAACGCTTACGCGTCTGTAACTGGAGAAAGTCTTTATCTCTCACTGCTCAAGGTTGAAACAGTTTCCCTTTTCCACACGGGACTCTAAATATCAAAATTTCAAAAAGAACTCTTACGTGACTGGTTTAATAGACAGAGACACTAAGTAAGAGCTTACTTGAAACTAATAGTCCTAGAATTCTAGAAAATAAAGAAACTAAATTTCTAATACTTTAAATTTGCTAGACTGAAAAAAATCCTTCCCATGGAAACCCCTTTTTCAGAAGCATTTTTATGTAAGAATCTAAGCTACCGTAATCAAAGTGAACTCTGGACAAATGAGATATGTTGGAATATCTGTGTTTTATTAAAAAAAAATATGCTTTTCAAAAAATAAATAAAAAGTATGCCTTTCTTTGATTTCGTCCGTTGTGAAGTGTAAGCACACATTTTCTTTTTTATAAGACTTGGGGTTCTTCTCTCATAAAAAGACAAATTAATCTGAACTTCCTAAATAATACTTGCAGAGTATCTTCTAATATCCAGGCCATATTTAAAATTCCCTGACAGTCCTCTCCCTACCCTCTGCTTACCAATACTCAAAATACAAACGACTCCTATAAACAGCCCTTGCCCGTCTCATGAAATCGACCCAGGTTCACAGCAGGTTTCTGACAACCTCAATGCTGGAGAGGACGGCACGCTGCTGTTTACAGGATCCATTCACATATACAGTTGACCCTGTGCAAGGCAGGGGTTAGTGGCCCCGACACCCTCCCCCACAGTGGAAAATCTGCTACAACTCTGGGCTCCCCCAGAGCTTAATTACTATCAGCCTACTGTTGACCAGAAGTCTTACCTGTAAAATAAACAAATAACATATATTTTGTACGTTACATGCTTTTTATGCTGTATTCTTATAATAAAGTCAGCTAGAGAAAAGAAAATGCTAAAATCACGGAGAAGAGATGACAGATTTACAGTTCTATAAAAAATCTGTGTATAAGTGGATCCACACAGTTTAAACCGGGGCTGTTCAAGGGTCAGCTGTATTACACTGTCGTCCCCTAGCGGTGGAACTGCATATCCCAATTCAGACAAAGGGTGTGCCACGAGTTAAGCAGCTTGGTAATTAATTTAGACTATTTTATATTAAAACAGGGAGGAGCACCTGGGTGGCTCAGTAGGTTAAGCGTCTGACTCTTGATTTCAGGTCAGGTCATAATGGCACAGTTCGTGGGATCGAGGCCCGCGTCGGGCTCTGTGCTGACAGCGCATATCCTGCTTGGGAATCTCTTCCTCCCTCTCTCTCTGTCCCTCCCCCGCTCGCATGTGTGCTCACACGCTCTCTCTCAAAATAGATAAATATTTAAAAACTGGATAAATAAAAGAACTGAATGAAAATCTTACATAATTTTTCCGATACAACATAAGACTTCAAAAAGCACCCAGCACATAAAACTTAAGGATAAAAACAATCACTTTTCTCTGCTGATAGGGGCAATGAGTAGAAAAGGTTTTTATGAACAAACCTGGGAATCTCACGAAGGAAAAAAAGAGAGAGCCAAGTGACTCAAGTATTTATTTCCAAGAAACTCACCTGTAACCTTGCAATCTCTTCTCCAAATTTCTTCTGCTGTTTTGCCAGGATAGACTGGTGGTACTCAGCATTGGCCTGCATGATACAGTGCTTTGCAGCCAAGACAGGGAACACCTCCTGGAAATAAAAATACTGACCAGGGGAGAGTCCAACCACACAAACCACCACAGACAACACGGGATGCAGGAAGAAAAAGGAAAAGGAGACAGAAATTAGAAATCACCCCATTAATGGTTTAGAGACAGGTTAGTCATTAGGTGTAAACAGAGAAGACAACATGATTTTGCAGGAACTGAAGTCAACGAATTCAATTTTTTTCTTCCAATTAAAATTAAGGGGTTTTGTTTTTGGGGTTTTTTTTGCACTGTTAAGTGAAGCCAATTTAAGTTTTTATAAGGTCTTCAATCAAGCCATGAAGTCAACATTTTGTTTACAAAGAAGAAAGGAAAGCATGCATTAGGAAGAGAAGGAGAACAGACATTCACAGAGGAATACCAAGCACGAGGCTTTAGAAGCTTTCTTAGGAGTCCTTACCCAGCCCTTAGAGTTAACTAAACCACCATTACTCACATATACTAATGAAAATGCTCTATAGCTGACTGTTTCATCGTGTTTTTAAAAGACAAAAGACAGTAAATTAAGTTCCCACTTAAATTCATATCTAAGAGACTTTTTAATAAAGATGATTTCTAGCCATAGAGAGACTATTTAGTATACACACTAACATTTCAGATTACATACTCAGAAACACATAGCAAACAAACACACTAAGTTAATATCTAATACGATAAAGTGTTATTTTGCCCTAATTTGTTTTGAAGAAGATTCCAGTCAAAATTCATTTTAAAAGATCCAAACATATGAACCAAGAAGCACTTATATCGGAAGATGCTCTTCCAAAACGGCAAATCGCAGCCTGCAACCTCACTGTCTTTAGGAGTACGTGCCACAGGAAATCCAAGACTTAAACTAGGCAATCGCTGTCCAGACAAAAATAGGAAAGAATCAAACACTGGATTACCACCTGGTACGCTTTCCTGGCTCCCAGGGAGTCACTTCCTAGCTTCCTGGATCACTACTTGCAGATATTCCAGTTTTACGACTAGAATATGAAGACACCTTATGAGCTTTATTAGTCAAACGGCAAAAAGACATCTAAATCTCAGACTGTACTCAGGCCAGTTCTCAAGGTAAGGCTGGAGCAGCTTGGTGTTTTAACCGGAGATTCTCCAGGAATACCAGGAATGCTGCAGAGGGAGTTTCCAAGTCTCTGAAGGTGCCATTCTTCTCTCGGTGACACGACTGAACTAATGGCCCAACAGGATGTTACGGGACACTGTGCAGCCGAACGTGAAGTCTCTCGGATGAAAACAAGGTGAGAGAAGATCCCAAGGCTCTTTTCAGGAGTAACAGTATTAACATCCAAGAGTCCTGGGCAACTTTCTAGTAACCTCTTGGTGTATTTTAAATCTCCAGCAATTCCCTCACATCAATCCCTAATTCTCTGACTAAACTAGAGTGTGCCGTTGATGTATTTATGCTTTTTTACTTCACCACGAAACTGTCTGCAATTTCATAATTTACAAGGCTTCCTGAATGACTTATAGATCAATAAATTCAGGGCGCCCGGCTGGCTCAGTCAGAAGAGCACGCGACTCTTCATCTCAGGGTCGTGAGTTCCAGCCCCATGGTGGGTGTAGAGATGACTTAAATAAACTTTAAAACAATAAAATAAATCAATAAATTCTCCTAGAAAAGATCATGTAACAAAAACCATATGCTATTATCATACAGACAAAACGAATTACCTGAACGTTTCTGAAAGAGTAGTTGAAACGCACTACATTTCCCTCAATCTGTAAGTTTCCTCTTAAATCATTCTGAGTTTACGCATCAGTCTAATCATATGCTTTGCGTTTGACCGTCACTGACTAGTTTTTTCAAATGCCACTTCAGAAAAGCTTACAGTAAAACAATTAATATTTTCTCTGATGTGCGGCAGCAGGTAGGCGGTTGTTTTCCTTAGCTGTACGGCAGCAGCCCAATTTTCTATCTCTGTTGGCAAAACTTAATTCTAAGCAAAGTCCTGGACGAACCTGCTTTCTTTTCCTTTTGTCTTTATGTCTGTTTTGTGCTTTAAGACTCATCTTGAAGAAAACAGGACAATAATTAAAAGTGCAAATACTCAACATGCACGCGTATCCATGCTTGTAGCAGATGAATCAGAATCACACAATGCCTTGATGTGACAAAGTTACTGGAGGCAGAGGCTCAAAAATTTCCAGAAAGAAGTTCGGAAAAACAAGTTCAGTAAAGAGTACAGGCAGAGGCACCCCTTAAATACAAAAGAATTTTTCATGCTTCTTAAATAAAAAATTATTTCTACCAACATATTCTTCAAATGCCTCTCCTAAAACTTCAAGTTTCTTTTTTATAAAACATAATTTGCAACGTTTTTCTTCTATACAAAAACCTCTAAGTATTTCCACATGCAAAATAACCAAGTATTTGCAAAAACAATAACTGACCTTGGGAAGAGTATCTTTGTACTGACACTGTTTAAAAGCATCACCAAAGTAATCTGCGGCCTGATTAGCCAATTTGGCTATGATGGCATCTTTCATTTTATCTGGAATAAAATAGGACATTGGCCATTGCAATTAAAAAATATATATAAAATAATCCGACACATCATAACTTAGTATGAACTCTGAGATCACAAGTTTGTACACCTGTCTTCCTATTTTAAAAGCTGATCGCTCCTCTTCACATGCAACAAAATAGAGAAAAAACCGGAATTACCTCTTGTGGCTTTTAAAAAAAAGACTTCTTGGGCCTGTGCCAGCATAATAAGACTGAGGGTCCCAACAGTATCTGGAGACAGGTCCACCGTAGGCTCTCGACTTAAGGCAGATAAAACTGTCTCTTTAATATGTAAAAAGGCACCACTAGCAAACTAGAGGGGGAGAAAAAGAACTTCTTTAAAGTCTATGTAAACTCAGCAAGACTTAACTTTCTACTGTTACACACAAATCATTTCAAATGTTAATTCAGTTGAACAGTTACTATATTTAAATTTTTATATTGTTACAGATCTAAAACATATGACCTACAAACAATAAGGGTATTTTTGCAAAATACTATACAGGAACAGATTTAACTAAGATTAAGAGTAAACCGCAGCAAAACATACAGCCACTTCATGGGACAAATTCAACTTATTTTTAGATATATTTCCCCAAGGCTAATATGAGAATAGAGGTCGGGATGAAATATTATTAAGGAGCTGTTAGTACCGAAATGATCTTGCTTTGGTCCCAAACAATTCCATCTGTCCCACAGTTAAACACGCTGTACTTAGGGGAAACCTCAAATAGCACAGGTGATCTGAGGAACAGCATTTACTATCCATTGATAACGATTTCTATTTGGCTTTCAAGGGTCCCTGGTGAAGTGATCCCCATCAGATTTTTTTACTCCGAAATACATTTTGCTGAGGTTCACCCAAAATAACTGCTTTTATGGAACACGTGATCCTGGGAAAAAGAAAGAAATCCGTCTGGGATTAGAAGATGTGGGTTATACGGAGGAGCTGCGTCGAGATTACTGAAGATCGTGTGTTGGAGTGAACACCGTGTTTCCTGCAGTCCCCAGGTATCATGAAACTGGAGTATCTGCACGGAGCGACGAGCCGACCTTTTGCTTAAACGCACCCAGAGAATCACAGACCGGAACGGCAAGGGACCCAGCCTCTGTCCCAAACGTGGAACGAGAGGCCGGCAAAGGCCATTGAAGAACACGGCCGAGGGTACACAGCTTCCTGGTGGCAAACAGCCTAGACACGCCTATCTAAGTCTTCTGGCATCACCACCCCCTTTCCACCACACTAGGTGGCCTGCTGTGAATCATCACATGCCAATTAGCTGAGTTACAGTTAACAGAAAATTGGCTTCATTTTCGCATTTTAAAATATTGGCCCTTTAGAGGCTCAAAAAGAAAAGTATGTCTGTCATCCATGCCCATTGAAAACCGCGCGGCAAGCCACAATTTGGAGCGTTGTTTGCTTAAAATGCATCTTCCTCTCACTTTCTTAGAAGAGCATTCTTAATCTCGCTTGTAAACTGAAACAACAGGAAAAATCAGACTCCACCTCTGGGACAAGCAAATTCCACAGCCATGGAAGACAGGAAGCACCTCTGGAATTCCATAAAATTTGGAAACAGAACCTGAAACCTCAACGGACCACTTTATTAACACGCTGGCCTTTGAGTCCCTTGTGTGTCAAATGGGGAGGCATTACACATACAACACGCATCACGAGGTTCATCTGAGAGTCAAATACTGTATGTGAGCACATCTGTAAATTGTAACACAATCTAAAGCATGAACTAGATCATTCGACAGCAATCACTTATTCTTTACGTTAAAAGAAAAAGAAAAGCTGAGTAAATAATACACTGCCACCAAATAATACGCCGTATTAGTGACAGTACCCAAAATCTAAATTTAGCTAGCTTGAGAACATGACATATCTGACCACATGTAAATATGCCCTCTCCACAAGCCAGAGTTAGAAGTTTCTTACTAAGAGGCCTTAACTTTTGTGACAATGGTAAAATATTAGCTGTGTCTCTTAAGAAAAAATATATTTAAATAACGTACATCTGACCCTTGAACAACAGAGGTTTGAACTGCGCAGATCCACTTATACATGGATTTTTTTTTCAATAAATACAGCACAGTACTGTAAAAGTATTTTCTCTTACATATTTACTGTAAGAATACAATATAAAATACATAAAACGTACACAATACAGGTTTTTTTAATTTTTTAAGTGTATTTATTCTGAGAGAGAGAGAGAGAGAGAAAAAGTGTGAGCAGGGGAGGGGCAGAGAGAGAGAGAGAGAGAGAGAGAGAGAGAGAGAGAATCCCAAGCAGGCTCCATGCTGTCAGCACAGAGCCCAACACGGGGCCTGATCTCACGAACCTTGAGATCATGACCTGAGCCAAAATCACGAGTTAGATGCTTAACCGACTGAGCCACCCAGGCGTCCACAGACAATACATGTTATTAAACTGTTGATGTTATCAGTAAGGCATCCAGTCAACAGTGGGCTATTAGTAGTTGCGTTCCAGGGGAGTCAAATGTTACGGTGTATTTTTGACTATGCAAGGGGTCACCACCCCTAACCCCCACGCTGTTCAAGGGTCAACTGTACAAAATTTTTTAATGAGATCAATTATTTAAAAGGGACTTAACCAAGAACTTCATCTCAAACATTCAATCATTTATTCTCCCAACATTTATTGAGCCTTTATTATGTGCCAGGCACTGTCCTAGGTGCTAGGTATACAACAGTGAGGAAAAACAGAGCTGGTCTATAGGTAAATAGTTTAGGGATTTCAAAAGTGTGAATCAATTCATTAAAAAGTACATTACTTTTCAAGAATGTATCTGTGTATAAAGAGACATCTATAAGCCTAAGTACAAGTTATTTGCAATTTAATCCAAGTTAGTGTTGATTATGTGGTTACTGTTCTGCATACCTGGTAATGCTTAGCAGCGACTTTCAATCCTTCATCATTATCCAGGTTCTGTTCTGCTGCAATCTGGCTAGCTAATGCTGCGCAATTGAATAACACACAGCTCTTTTCATATCCTAAGCTTGCAAGAGCTGTAAAAAATTAAGAAGGAAAAATTTATCAGATTATTTTCTCTAAAGGAAATAAATGTGTCAAAGATAGATACTATGAAATCTCTCCCACCGGCTCTCACAAAAACAAGTTTCCAGACCTGTTTTCTCACCCATACTAGTACCCGTATTTCCAATGCTGCCCGGCCAGGCAGCAATTTATTTATTTCCACAACGATAATCCCATCATCTAAAATTCAAAAGATCGAGGAGTTATTCTTTCCTTTCCTTTCCGTCCACAATGCTACTAGGTTCCAAGTGAAAAGTCATTCTCATGTCAATTCTCACTGAAAGTCAAATAAATTGTTTTCCCATCACCTCTCAAAATTTTACAGAAGATTGGTGTGTGTGTGTGTGTGTGTGTGTGTGTGTGTGTACACACATATATCTTCTCACCACATTCAAGCCAGTAAGCCAGTTCTTCCCTATGACAAACCTAACCCAAGGCAGGCACCTCCAAGTCTCACACCCTTATCCCGATACATCCGTCAGAAGGCTAGATTGTGCAAGCAGTTAAAATACAGCTCTGATCAGGAAACCACACACCTCACATCCACCATCAGGAACAGAAACAACAAAAAATAACAACTGTTGGCAAGCGTGTGGAGAAACCGGAACCACTGTGAGCTGTTGCTGGGAAGGTGAAACGCTGCAGTCCTGAGGAAAGCAGTACAGCAGTTCCTCAAACGCTCGGAAATAAAACTCCCACTGGATCCAACAATTCCACTTCTGGGTATATTCCAAAAAGAACTGAGAGCAGTCACAAAAACGTATTTTCACACCCACGTTCGTAGCCAAAAGGTGGGAGAAACCCAAGTGTCCGCTGATGGGGAAGCACGTAACGGAATATCATTCGGCCTCAAAAAGGACGACTTCCTGTCACATGCTACGCCACGGACGAACCCGAAGGGCACTGTGCCAAGTGAAATAAATACGCAGATCTCAAAAGGCAAATCGAGGCACGCCTCATTTTACTGTGCTTCACTCTACTGAACTTTGCAGACAACTGCATTCGTTTATGAGAGGCAGTGGCAACCGCACCAAGCAAACCGACCAGCACCACTTTGTCCAACAGCATGTGCTCACTTTGCGTCTCTGGGCGACATTCTGGTAACGCTCACAGGACTTAAACCTTTTGCATCATCATTATTACATATGTTATGGTGATCTGTGATCACTGATCACAAGTCCCCGAAAGCTCAGATGACAGCATTTTTTAGCAACAAAATTTTAAATTAAGTTATATACATTGTTTCTCACACATAATGCTATTGCACACTCTGAACAGACTACAATATACCATAAACATCACTTTCATATGCACCGAGAAACAGGACAAAGCTTTACACTTGAACAAAAATATACTTGCACTCTCGTTCTTAGTATCCTAAAATTACACAATGTTCTAATGAGTGGGTAGCCCATGCTTTATTTAGCCAAGACATTACTGAAGGACATTTTTTTAATTTTATTTTTTAAAATTTACATCCAAATTAGTTAGCATACAGTGCGACAATGATTTCAGGAGTAGATTCCTTAGTGCCCCTGACCCATTGAGCCCATCCCCCCTCCCAGCACCCCTCCAGTAACCCTCTGTTTGTTCTCCATATTTAAGAGTCTCTTCTGTTTTGTCCCCCTCCCTGTGTTTATGTTATTTTTCTTTCCCTTCCCTTATGTTCATCTGTTTTGCCTCTTAAAGTCCTCATATGAGTGAAGTCATGCGATTTTTGTCTTTCTCTAATTTCACTGAGCATACTACCCTCCAGTTCCATCCACGTAGCTGCAAATGGCAAGATTTCATTCTTTTTGATTGCCGAGTAGTACTCCACTGTATACAGACCACATCTTCTTTATCCATTCATCCATCGATGGACATTTGGGCTCTTTCCATACTTTGGCTACTGTTGATAGTGCTATCAACATTGGGGTACACGTACCCCTCTGAAACAGCACAGCTGTATCCCGTGGATAAATGCCTAGTAGTGCAACTGCTGGGTCGTAGGTAGTTCTATGTTTAGTTTTTTGAGGAACCTCCATACCGTTTTCCAGAGTGGCTGCACCAGCTTGCATTCCCAACTGAAGGACATTTAATTCCCAGTATCTGCTACCGGAGTGCCTTGATGAACTATGTCCTGCTCTATTTATGTTAAGTCCTTTGCTTCCCACGTCTGCCAGGAAGAACCTATCTCACTTAAGTATCTTCTAGTTCTGGCACCTGCTCCTTGCTCTCAGCCCAGCAACGTGGCATTGCAAATGCCAAAGAAAAAGAAAAATCCTTTTCTTGACCTGGTCTCCCTCTCAGCATAATGCCTTGTCCTTAAACCCTTACTGAAAATCTTTTAAGATGAGCAATCCGCATTTGCGGTTCCCATCTCCTCACCTCTGGTCCACCCCTCAACCTGATGTAGGGGCATGCCCCTAGTGAAACTTCTTTCATTACCAAATCCACTGACTTCTCCAACTTTATGTGACTTGACCTCTGCCACAACGATTCTGTCAGTGAGGTTCCAACCTGGATAGATACTAAAATCACCTGGAGGTATTTTCAAGGGTACCAATTCCAGTGGTCCACCCCGGAAATTCTTCCTATCACATCTGGCATTCTGTATCTTTACATGTGTACCTTTCACATTTTCCTCAGGTAATTCTAACATGCGGCCAGGTTCAGGAACCACCGGACTATGTGACCTTGGCAACCCTTCTGGCACTCAATGCCGTGTCTCTATTCTTCTCTGGTTCCTCTGAGATCTGAAAGCTTTTTCTCATCCTCATTCCCAGGAACCTGTTCCTGTTTCCTTTGAACGTTATTATCACCTAGCTCTGGCCTTCACACTTTTCCCGATCTACGGACTACCAGAGGAGATAGATTTATTATTATCATTTAATGATAACTGTTCCCAAATCTACATCTCTACCACTCTGGAGTTTTAAATCTCGTTTCCAAATGCCAAAAAAAAAAAAAAAAAAATTCTACCCAGACACAGCATACAAAAGTCAAACTCAACTTGCCTTTTGGAAGGAATATCCAACAAGTCAAACTGAGTTATAAATCGTAGAGTCAACCCTCAACTATTCCTCTTCCTTCTGAGAGACACTCGGCAGATCCAGTCAGTTTCAACTCCGAAACGTCACTCAAATCCCCTCCTTCTCCTCTGACCCACACCTACCACTCTCTCTCATCTCATCTGTCACCAGTCTCCTCACTGGTCTGTTCGTCTCTAGGACCTGGAGTCAGGCTTTCTGGAATCACATCCCACTTCACCAAATCCTTCCCTTATGACTTAGAAAGTCTCTTCATCTTTCTAAACAAGTGTGTTCAACTGGTAATAACAGTGCCTTTCTTCATTGGGATTTTGGGGAATTCAGGAAGATAATATATGTGAAGCCCTTTCCACAGTGCCTAGGTGGAGTAAGTACTCAATAAATTCTAGCTATTAACACGTAAGAGAGAAGAGTACACATGCATAGTATATTCGCACCTCTTCACAATCTGCTTTCCAATGTCTTCACCCTCCATAATCCTCAATTCAACCTATGGTTTCAAGCCTTAACGATAATTTTATTAGTATGCATCATACATAATTTGTACCATATACTATGTGTTATATTATGCATTCTCTATAATGCATACGTACCACAAATAATGTGTTACGTGTACTTACTTACAATAAAATACATTCCTATCACTTACTGCAGCTAATATTCACTGCACACTCTCCTAAGGACTCTGCACGTATCCACCCATTTAATCCACACAAGAGCCCAAATGAGATAAACAGTATTTCACAGTACTATGTATTCCCCGTTTCAAAAACAAGAAAATTAATGCACACGGTGGTTAACCTGCCAACCCGCCTTCGTTCTTCTGACCTTTGGTTATAATGGTCTACCCGTAACATTACTTTTTAGCTGGGAAAACCAAATTCATCCTTCAGAGCTTAACCTGAACACAGCTTACTTTCAACAAGCAGAATTCCTGTCTTCCTCATTTACGGGCTCACTACCCTGTGCATATCCTCATAGACTATCCGTTATATTTTGGAATGATCAGTTGTTTTCCTAAACAGACTGAATACAACTGTCTCATTTGTTGTTGTAACTAGGACAGTGCCTGGCAAGGCATAGGCTCTCTACAAGTATTTGGAAATTACATTAAAAGTTGAAATTTAAAAAAAAAATGTAAACATTTTTATTATTTACAAAAAGCTGTCAGGAGAGCAATTTGTAAAGCCTAAAATAATACAACGTGTTTAGCCCAAGCGTCTTCTCATTTTTTAAAAAGTCATTACATACCCAATTTTACAGATCCTCCAAAAAGTGAACCTTTATCAAAAGCATCCTTCCAGGTAAATGTCAAGCAGATCTTGATAGAAAAAGAGCAAAGAGAAAATTATCTCACCTTCTTGCTTCTCATTAAATATTAGGTCTATTTTGAAGAAAAATCCACAATGAGGAAAAGGACTAAAGCTTGTCAAAACATTATCTTCTGTAGACAACTAACTCCTTTCCCTTTTCCTGGACCACAGAGTTTTCTTTTTTAAAAGTAAAATACTAGCACTATGATATTTCCAGTGGTCATTCTGCCTCAGTAATTGTGCATATATTGTCCTCTCCAGAAAACACTACCTTACTCATCTTTACAACACACAACGGCGTGAACGGAACAGGCACTTAATAAATGATTGTCAAATAAGCCAAGAGAAGCAAAGGTTTCCTTGAATATAAAATTAAAAATTACTCCCTGATGACAAAAGGAGAAGGGTTACCTTTGGGGGAATGAGATAATATGTTATTTCTTGATTTGGGTTGTACTTATACATGTGTATTCGCTTTATAAAGATTCAAGCTATACACATGATATTCACTTTTGTACGTATGCTATACATAAAAGTTTACTTAATAAAAAAAAATGATTTCACTCTGATTCTAATATATTCCACATATAAAGGTTAAAAACAACTTACCTCTTTTTAATTATGTATTGCAATCCCAAGCAAAAATTTTGTTAACTCTGGATTAGAGAAATTTTCAATATACACAAAACTAGAGAGAATAACAGAATGAACACCATACAGCCATCACAGTTTTAGCCTTTTGAATGTCTTGACTCACCTACTCCCACTTTCCATGTCCCCTCCCAACCCTACACACATACTTTTTCCTCCTTGAGTATTTTAAAGCAAATTTCAACATATTCCATCACCTGTAAAAACTTTACTACAAGAATGTTTAAAGCATTTTCCATAAACTACGTATTTTGAAACTTAAAATGTCACACAAATTGAAAACTTTTAACAAGTCTCTCAAACAAAACTGTGAGAAATCATCAGCATTTTTAGTATCTAGCCTTTAAAAGAAAGCAAATATTCTTGTAGTATAACATCTAATCATAACAGCACTTGCAACTTTATATGCAAATATAATTTGTGTCAATTTTTAAAACACAGACACTGAGACTAATACTTCAGTTTCCTTTTTTATTCTGTGTAACACAAAGGGAAGGACATCACAGACTATGTTAATCAGTCAACAGATCCTATTGATATAAAATACAGGGGGAAAAAATGCAGTCCAATGCTCCACATAAACCCAAAAGTTACTAAGGAATGACATGAACAGGAACAGAATTCCAAGAGACTCTTCCAAAAGATATAGATTCTCATCAGATGGGCTTACAAGCTTCTAATTTGTATCAAAAGGTCTTACAGAAAGATAAAATAGGGAAGAAGCACCATTTATTTTAAAAAGTGATACCATGGGGCGCCTGGGTGGCTTAGTCAGTTAAGCAGCCGGCTTCGGCTCAGGTCATGATCTCGGGGTCCATGAGTTCGAGCCCCACGTCAGGCTCTGTGCTGACCGCTCGGAGCCTGGAGACTGCTTCGGATTCTGTCTCCCTCTCTCTCTAGCCCTCCCCCATTTGCGCTCTGTCTCTGTCTTTCAAAAATGAATAAATGTTAAAAAAAAAAATTTTTTTTTAAATGATACCATGTGTCGGAAGAAATGGGTGTTTGCCATTATTATCATATAACTTCAAAACAAATTAAAATTAATAACTTACCTGATTTTCAGAGAATGGGAATTTGGGTTCAATGGAACAAATTTGATCATAATATCTAAAAAAAGAAGAAAAGAAGGAAAATTTATAATTACCAAAGCTAAATATTATATACATTTACATATACACAATTAGTTTATGAGTACACAAAAATTATTCACGCTTACTTTGAGCAGCCCACAAATCAAATTCAATCAGCCATTTTAAAGTTAATAAACACAATCTTTTAATGTGTAAATGAGAATGTGAAATGCATGCAATAAAAAAATTTGTGAACAAAAAACTCATACTCACCACTAAAGAAAAATACGTACCAAGTGTATTGGCTAAAAGGAAACTAACATCTGCCCAGAACCAAAGTATTTCTTAAAATACTACTTCTTATTAAGGCAACTGTTTATATCCATTGAGCAAATTAACATCTCTGATAAACTGCTATTTAAAAACATGTTTACTAACTTTCACATATGCCTTGGACATCTCCACTTCTGCCCATCTCCACTGTCACACCCTTCATCAAAGCTTCCACCCTACCCAGAGATACACTCACGATTATATGGTCAATTAATTTCAACAAGGGAGGCAAGAATATGCAATGGGAAAAAGGCAATCTCTTCAACAAATGGTGTTGGGAAAACTGGACAGCAACATGCAAAAGAATGAAACTGGACCACTTTCTTATACCACACACAAAAATAAACTCAAAATGGATTAAGGACCTAAATAAATGTGAGACCTGAAACCATAAAAATCCTAGAAGAGAGCACGGGTAGTAATTTAAGAAATTTACAAAACAGAATAACAGAATTTAAGAAACAAAATAAACGAGGGACGCCTGGGTGGCTCAGTTAAGTGTCCGACTTTGGCTCAGGTCATGATCTCACAGTTTGTGAGTTTGAGCCCCACAACGGGCTCTCTGCTGTCAGTGCAGAGCCTGCCTCAGATCCCCTGTCCCCCTCTATCTCTGCTCCTCCCCTGCTCACTCTGTCAAAAATAAACATGAAATAATAATAATAATAATAATAATAAATGCAAAAGAAAAAAAGAGACAAATCAAAAGGCACACTCTTAACTATAGAGAACAAACTGATGGTTACCAGAGGCGAAGTGGGTGAGAAAATGGGTGAAGTAGGTGAAGGGGATTAAAAAAGAGTACATTTGATTTTTTTTATTCTTATTTTAATTCCAGTTAACATACAGTGTTGTATTAGTTTGAGGCGTACAATATAGTGATTCGCTAATTCTATACATCAGCCAGTGCTCGTCACAAGAGCACTCCTTAATCCCCATCACCTGTTTCACCCACCCCCCACATCCCCCCTCACCCCCGCCCCGTAACCATCAGTTTATTCTCTACAATTAAGAGTCTGTCTCTTGGTTTCTCTTTTTTCCTTTGCTCATTTGTTTTGTTTCTTAAATTCCGCACATGAGTGAAATTACATGGTATTTGTCTTTCTTGGACTTCTTTCGTTTACCATTGTACACTCTAGCTCCATCCATGTCATTGTAAATGGCAAGATTTCATTCTTCTGTATGGCTGGGCAATATATACACACACACCACGTCTTTATCCATTCATCTATTGATGGACACTTGGACTGCTTCTGTAATTTGGCCATTGTAAATTATGTTTAAACAAACAGAAAATGCACAGACCTTTTCAAATTAGTGTTTTATTTGGGTAAATACCCAGTAGTGGAATTACAGAATCGTATGGTAGGTCTATCTTTAACTTTTTGAGGAACCTCCATATTGTCTTCCACAGTGGCTGCACCAGTTCGCATTCCCACCGACAGTGCACAAAGATTTCCTTTTTCTCCACATCCTTGCCAATACCTGCCATTTCTTGTTTTTTACTTTAGCCATTCTGGCAGGTGTGAGGTGATATCCCATTGTGGTTTTGATTTGCATTTCCTTGATGATGAGTGATGTTGATCATCTTTCATGTATCTGTTGATCATCATGTCTTGTTTGGAAGAACGTTCGTGTCTTCTGCCCATCTTTTAACTGGGTTATTTGTTTTGGGGTGTTGAGATTCAGAAGTTCTTTATACATTTGGATACCAACCCTTCATCAGATATGTCATTTCCAAGTATCTTCTCCCATTCCGTAAGTTGCCTTTTAGTTTTGTTGTCTCCTTCACTGTGTGGAACCTTTTTATTTAGGGTAGTCCCAATAGTTTATCCTTGCTTTTGTTTCCCTTGGCTCAGGAGACCTATCTAGACAAAAGCTGCCACGGCCAATGTCAGAGAAGTTACAGCTTGTGTTCTCTCCTAGGATTTTTATAGTTTCAGGTCCACATTTAGGTCCTTAACCCATTTTGAGTTTATTTTTGTGTATAAGAAAGTGGTCCGGTTTTCCCAACACCATTTGTTGAAGAGACTTTTTCCCGTTATTCTTTCCTGTTTTGCCAAAGATTAATTGGTCATATGTACTGCAGGTTCATTTCTGGGTTTTCTATTCTGTTCTATTCATCTATGTGTCTATTTTTATGCCAGTACCATACTGTTTTGATCACTACAGTTTTGTAATATAACTTGAATGTAATACTTCTAGCTTTGCTTTTCTTTTTCAAGATTGCTTTGGCTTTTTAGGGTCTTTTCTGGTTCCATACAAATTTTAGGATTATTTGTTCCAGTTCTATAAAAAATGCTGCTGGTATTTTGATAAGAATTGCATTAAATGTGTAGATTGCTTTGGGTAGTATAGATACTTTAACAATATTTACTCTTCTAATCCATGAACATGGAATGTCTCCATTTGTGTCATCTTTAGTTTCTTTCATCAGTGTTTTATACTTTTCAGAGTACAGGTCTTACACCTCTTTGGTTAGGTTTATTCCTAGGTATCTTATTATTTTTGGTGCAATTGTAAATGGGATTGCTTTCTTAATTTCTCTTTCTGCTGCTTCATCACTGGTGTATAGGAGTGCAACAGATTTCTGTATGCTGATTTTGTATTCTGCAACTTTATTGGACTTGTTGATCAGTTCTAGCAGTTGCTTGAGAGTAATGTACAAAAATGCTGAATCACTATATTGTACACTTGAAACTAATATAACACTGAATGTTAACTAAACTGGAATTAGATTAAAAAAAAAACAAAAAAAAACTTCTACCCTCCCTTTAAAGTAGACTAATCACAAAGTCTCCTTGAGTCATTTGTCATTCTTCTCAGTCTACTCTCCACACAGCAGCCAGAACAATCATCAAACAAGAAGCAATCTTCTCCCTCATCAGGCTGACCTTTGAGCTAACATGAGAGATTGGGGATATCCAAGGCAAAGCCTTCTAACTGGCCTCTCTAACCCTTCCTCCTTCCCTTATTACCTCCCCTCCCCTCCCCACCTTCTTCAGGGCTATCACTCCAATGACTGTTTCTGAGGCCAATCTTCCAGGGGGAGGGGCAACACCTGTGAGACCAAGTTTTTGGCTGACATGGCCACAGGTTTGGTTACAAACAACAAGATCTGAGCAATTAAGTAAACACAATGAAGATAATGGACACTAATTTCTAACTGTCAGAGAAAAGAGTTACAAATACAGAAAGAGAAATGGCTAGAATAAATTCTGTAGTTTTTGCTTGGAATTGAGAGGTATCAGTGTGATTTTCTAATATGGTGGAGAAATCCAGGGGTGCCTGAGTGGCTCAGTTGGCTGGACGTCTGACTTCGGCTCAGGTCATGATCTCACGGTTCATGGGTTCGAGACTTACTGTCAGTGCAGAGTCTGCTTCGGGTCCTGTGTCTCCCTCTGTCTCTGCCTCTCTACCCCTACCCTGCTGGCTCCCACACACTTTCCCTCTCTGTCTCTCTCTTTCTCAAAAATAAACTAAACAACAACAAAAATACACACACGTACACACACATGTATATACAGTGGAGAAATACAAAAACAGGTATAAATGTGGGTGTGAGTGTATTTCCTAAACATATATGCTCAGAGGGCCTAGAAGCAATAACACCTTGGTGGCATAAGCACATCTAGAGCCCAGATGAGTAATTCTCTGCTTTAGGAGCCAACACTCCTTCAAGAAACGACAGATTCCATGGCAGAGACGGAGAAAATTCAAGAATCAAACCTAAAACATCTTGCTATGTCAGAGAGTCAAGGAAGTACTCAAAAAACGAGGACGTGTCAAAAAGACCTAAGAACTAGCTTTAAGGGGCTCCTGCTAGCCAAGTCCAGAAAAAATTAAATGAAATAAATCATAACCCATTGAGAAAAATAAGAACACCAATTTGAACCAAATAAAATAAAGAGATGAATAGGGAAAGCCCTACTGTACAATGGCAACTCGTAACGCTAGAAGCTATAACAGAGTTGGAAAAATCACCACGGCACCTTTCAGAGTATCTGTTTCAGTTAAGATATATCAATGGATGCTAACACAAGAAAGTCTGATGGAAACAGGGTATTACAAAGATTCAAAGTATCTCCCCACAAAGTACTTACTAATTTGTTCAACATACTCATCAACTGTAAGGTCAAGAAACCCAGCAGACATCATCTTGATCAAATCATGAAAGTTAAACACATGGCACCGAACAACATCAAGTTCTTCCTGAGATGCACAAAACCAAAAACAAAACCCAGCTGCACTTTGGTGGTACTGCTGCCCAAAAATGCATAAATCCTAAGAAAAAATAAGACGAACCCTTACCGAGGGACATTCTACAAAGTAAGCAGCTTATACTCTTTAAAGATGTCAAGGTTGTGAAAAACGAGGAGAAACTGAGGAACTGTTTCAGACGTAAGCAGACTAAAGAACCAATTAAATGCCAAAGGATCCTGGATGAGATCCTGAGCCTGTAAAAATATCATTGGGACAATTAGCAAAATTTGAATGCATTTTATGGGTTACACGGTAATATTCAATCAATGCTAACTTCCCAATTTTGAAAGCTGTACCGTGGTCATGTAGAATATTCTTGTACCTAAAACATTCTCGTACTCTGAAAAAAAAAAGGAACTCTGAATTATTAAATGTTGAAACGCTTTAACTCATTCCTATCATACTTAAAATTTCATCCACAATTTTTGACAAGGTCTGGCATTATCCAGCCATCATCCACCTCTCCAGCCTCATCTGAGAATATTCACTACACGTTCTATTCATCAGTCTATGCTCTCTCCTGGCTCAGGGCCTCCACCAGTTGTTTTTTTTTCCCCCTCTCTGGACACTTTTCCTATCACGATTTCCTGCTTTTCTTATCTAGGCTGATGTACCATCAAAAAAGCCTTCCCTCATTTGTTCGTTCACCCATTCATTCAAAAAATATACACTAAGAGTTTACCATGTACCAAACACAGTTCTAGGACATAGAAATTCAGCAGTAAACAAACATTTAAAATTTTGAGCCCTTGTAGAGCTTTACTTGTAGAGGGGGAGACAAAATAGATAAGTCAAAATACAGTACAGGAGACCGTAATTAGTGCTATGGAGAAAAAAGTAAAAAGGATAAGGTGTTGCACAGGGTGAGAAGACTGTGGTCTTCAATCACAACATGTGATAACTTGACACACAGAAGAAATAAAACAATTTCAAAAACCACAGATAATAGAGAAGGTATGAAGGAGGTGATGTGATGAGGCCAGCAGGTAAGTGAGATAAAAGATTAGCAGTCGTGGGACCATCAAGTGCCAAAAACTGGGACAAGAGCATGCCCGAAAACACCCAGCCACGGCAAGGAGGCCAGTATGGTCACAGGGCCAGCACAGAAGATGGTGGAAGGTGCAATCAAAGAAGTAACGATGTTCTGAGCAGAACCGTAAGACTTTCGGTTTCTACCATACGGAGGAAGAGGGGAACCCATCAGAGTCTGGACAGAAGAGTACCACGAGCTCATCTGTTTTCACAGTCACCATCCACGCCGCCGCGTGGAAAACGGACTTGCAGCTGTGCAAGAGCAAAGGCGAGAGGTGGGTCAGGAGGCTACTACAGTAACCCAGGCAGGAGATGGGGGGAGCGTAACTCGGCTGTTTGTTCCACAGTGGTGGCAGAACTGAGGAGGACGGTCAACCTAACTCCTGTTTTAAACCAGGAGTTTAAACTCTCCCTTTATAATCTCTCGGGCCTCTGAATTCATCCTCCATAGAACTTACCAGTTTGTAATATACCTACTTACGGAATTATGTATGGTATCTTTTTTCTCAAAGCATTCTAAGCTCCATGAGAGCAGAGAATGCGTCTGTTTGCTATTTAATTGCTAGCCCCAGATATGTCACTAAGCTGCCAATTTTTAGAAATTAATTTTTTTTAACGTTTATTTACTTTTGAGACAGAGAGAGAGCATGAACAGGGGAGGGTCAGAGAGAGGGAGACACAGAATCTGAAACAGGCTCCAGGCTCTGAGCTGTCAGCACAGAGCCCGACGCGGGGCTCGAACTCACGGACCGCGAGATCACGACCTGAGCTGAAGTCGGCCGCTTAACCGACTGAGCCACCCAGGTGCCCCTAAGCTGCCAATTTTTAAAAAGTAACCTTTTTTATCTCTGGAAAGTAAAACCCAAGACTCTCTGTTTTGTGAACCAACAGGAACTACCAAAGCGCAGCCCACAAGGAGACACCAGCCAGGTCCCAAGGGCTGGAGACAAAAGAAGGCAACAGCACGCAAGGCCCAGCAACAAGGCTGACAGAGCAACTGTTTCTGAGAAGGGCTATTGTCGGCTTCGCCAAGCAAAAGGCAAAGTCAAGATAATACGCAGGTCTTGACACAACAAGAAGGAAAACTGCCAGCCCTGTAAGCTTCTTCCCTGACCTGGGCCAGCTCAGATGGAGGGCACTCTAGGTACACAGCCGCCCAACTGTCATTAGCTAGATTCATTCTCCAAGGAAGAGTATCCGGTCTGGTTGAGAGGGCCCCAGGGGAGGGGGTGGGCAGTCACAACACAGTCACCTTCACTCTCTGCCTCAGTGACACCCAAGTTCCAGCACGCCCTCCTCTTCTCCCAGAAAGCCCGGCCACCTCAACTTGAGCAGCTGGCTCAGCTGCTGGAGACAAGCAATGTGCTGAGTCACCAACTCCCAGCCTGAGACTGTACATTCACTGCCAAGTGTAGGTGGCCCCAGAGCTAACCCTGGGCGGCAGTGAGGTGCAGCCAATGAATGGCCAGGGAGGCAGGCACTGGGAAGAAAGGGGACGATGGAAGAGAGGGGAGCACGCCAGCTAGGTCTCCAAGGCTCACAGCCCCGACCCACTCAGAGTGGTGGCTATGAACAATACAAAAACAGGCAGCTGACCAGGCCTTGGTTTGCTGACTCCTCTACAGTAAGCAAGAAAGGAAGTAGTAGGAGATAAAGCTACTTCCTCTGCAAATGGATCAGCGGGGGGCGGCTAAACAGAATGTCCTGAATTGTTTATAGCTATCTCTATTCAAAGCTTTTGGGCTCGACTCTCCAAAACTTAAGCTGTGTAGGGAAAAAGTACATTTATATCATATATTGAAATACTAGAAGCTATGCGATGGAATCCTCAAAGTAAAATAGCTGTCTCAGGACAGGTGATGTAATTTAAAATAAGTACTATGGGAGGACAGTCACTGGAAATAATATCTGACTCCTATGGAGTCAACCCCAACAGAAACCAACTAATGCTTTTTTTTCTTAATTGTTTTTAACATTTATTTATTTTTGAGAGACAGAGAGAGTGCAAGCAGGAGAGGGTCAGAGAGAGAGAAGGCGAGACGCAGAATCCAAAGCAGGCTCTGAGCTGTCAGCACACATCCCGACGTGGGGCTTGAGCCCATGAACCATGAGATCATGACCTGAGACAAAGTCGAACGCTTAACCGACTGAGCCACCCAGGCGCCGCTCAACTAATGCTTTTCAAAGAAAGCAGCCATCGCTAACTGTAGTTACCACAGGCAAAATGCTACTTATTCCTACAACACGAAATACAACGAACTACTCCTTCTACATAATTCCATCACACTATCCCTTGTAATTCAGCCTAAATCTTAGGTCTCAAAATTCTCTACAGAGGGAACAAGGGCAGAAACAAGAAAATCTACCCACCTCTCTATCACTTAAATATGCTTTACTGTATCAGCAGATTCTAGCTTAGGATATACCTCTAACAAGTAGACCTCTGCTGCGAGTTTTCCACAAGTAGGAAGAAGGAACGCCAGTATGCTACAAAGTTGGTGAAAGACAGACAGACAGACAGACAGACAGAAAGAAAGAAAGAGCATTATGGGAAATAATGCTGCAAAGAATCCGTATGTAGTTTTAGTATTTTAGAAATAAGTAGGGGCGCCTGGGTGGCTTGGTCGGTTAAGCGTCCGACTTCGGCTCAGGTCACGATCTCACGGTCCGTGAGTTCGAGCCCCGTGTTGGGCTCTGGGGTGATGGCCTGGAGCCTGCTTCCGATTCTGTGTCTCCCTCTCTCTCTGCTCCTCCCCTGTTCATGCTCTGTCTCTGTCTCAAAAATGAATAAACGTTAACAAAAAAAATTAAAAAAAAAAAAAAAAAAGAAATAAGTAATGTTTTGGGGCGCCTGGGTGGCTCAGTCGGGTACGCATGCGACTTCGGCTCAGGTCACGATCTCACGGTTTGTGAGTTCGAGCCCTGGGACAGGTTCTGGGCTGACAGCTCAGAGCCTGGAGCCTGCTTCAGATTCTGTGTCTCCCTCCCTCTCTGCCCCTCCCCTACTCACTTTCTGTCTCTCTCTCAAAAATAAATAAACATTAAAAAAAAAAGAAAGAAAGAAGTAATGTTTTAATCAACTATAAAATTTCAAACACATTTAAGAGGTATAATGTCACAGTGGGCGTATCTCAAGCTTGCAAGTCCGACAATCCTGAGTTTGAAACCCAAGTCCGCCAACTCACACCTGTGTGACTGTGTGCAAGTTACGAATAACCTCTCCAAACCCTTCCTGATGTCAGGTAATATCTCATTTAAGCATGAGGAAAAAGATACCATACTAGATTCTTAGGATAGTGTGGATACATAGTACATGTGACACAAACGGTAGCTGCAGATCATTAGTTTGCAACTATTCAGAACTGCCTTTATACGTTCTTCAGTATTTTATAAAACCCAGTCACCTACAGCAAATATCCAATAGCTCAATTTCTCAAATCTCATGGGGGAAAAAAAAACCTAGGAAATGAATTCATTTCTTTGAACATACCAAAGACAGACTCGATTGGAAACTGTAGTTTTAAGGTTCAGGGGTGGGTGGGACAGGGCACCTGGGTGGCTCAGTCAGTTAAGCGTCCGACTTCTGCTCAGGTCATGATCTCACGCTTGGTGCGTTCAAGCCCCACGTCGGGCCCTGTGCTGACAGCTCGGACCCGGAAGCCTGCTTCAGACTGTGTCGCCCTCTCTCTCAGTCCCTCCTCCACTCACCTCTGTGTGTCTCTCTCTCAAAAAGTAAACACTAAAAAAATAACTAAAAGAAAAAAGTTTAGGGGGAACACATGGAGATTGAGAACCAGTCCACACTAGCCAAAGTGACAGTGCAGTGCAAATTCTCATGACCTACTGTACGGCTCCAGTCAGTACTTAGGGCTGTGCAACCCCCAACCGCCAACCAGAAAGAGAAACAAGAGAATGCAAAGAGTTGGACCGCGTATTGGTCAGAGTTCATAGATCCTTCCAGAACCTTATTTCACACTTCTTTCTTCACCCAATTTATCACATGGAGACTCATTAATGAAGCATTTTGCAGCAGAGTATAGTAAAAACTAGTCAGGGAGTCAAGAGGTCTGGATCTTAGCTTAATTCTGCCACAGAGTCAACTGTGTGGGCTTAAACCTCCTGTGTGCACAAGATTCTCCTTAAGGTTACACAGGATGAAGACTGTCCTGACAAGCTTTCTTATTTAGGAAACATTAGAAGTCAGAATACAGAAAAACAAATCGGATTTTAAATCTTCCTTTAAATTATGTTTATTCATCTATGCAGAATAAAATTACTGAGCCAAATCAAGGTCTGCCAAGTACAGATATTCCTTGAGACCAAGGGCCAACTATTACATATCTTTACTTCCTCCACACTATTTGAATAACAAATCTGTAGGAGTGTCATTAGTGCTAAAATTATCTTAATATCCTCACTCCCAAACCAACAATCAGAATGTTAGCAACAGTTGTGAAGTAAAGTGGAACAGCAACATTTTCTTTTCCTGATCTATAAAAAACATTAGCGCTTGAAAAAAATTCAGAAACTATGAGACTAGTTCCATCAACTTTATTTACTACAAATGAAAATACTACCATAACGCAACAAACTAAACACTAACCCACAAGAGAATAACAAAGTTAGAATTTTTACAGAAATGTACATAAATGACTCAAGTTAGGGAAAACAAAACTAAAATTACAAACTATTTAAAAATAAATGTCAATGAAAATATTAATATCAAAACCAACTGATGCAGCCAAAGTAGACTGAGAAAAAGCATACATCCCAAAATAAATGTATGAGAAAAACAAAAATGATGAGAAACTAATCATTCAATACAAAAAGAAAGAGAAAACAAAAGTGAATGACAAAGGCAGTGAAGAAACCAAAACACAAAAAAGAAATTAAGAAAACAGACTTGGTTTTAAAAAAAGAAAATGGTAGCTTCAAACCCTTAGCAAATCTGATCAAGGGGAGAATCACACATAACATATGCACATGAAGAGTAAGAAAAAATTGTAACTATCAATTATGAAAAAAACATTTTGCAAGAACTTCCGTATGACAAAAGGTATCGTAAACACGATTAAGAAATAAGACACAGACACATAATAGAAAAAGGATAAACAACCAGAAAATGTAAAAAAAAAACTCCTAAAAATCAGTAAGGAAAAAAACAAGCAACCCAGAAAATGGGCAAAGAAAAAGAACAGGCCATTCACAGAAAAAGAAATTAAGTGACACCAGTAAATGTAAGATGCTCTACCTCAGAGAAATCGGGGCAATACAGTGGAAAACAAGGTACTATCTCTCATCCATTGTTTAGCAAAAAGCAATAATTTAAGTTACTAACAGGGCACCCAGTGGTTCAGTCGGTTGAGCATCTGACTCTTGATTTTGGCTCAGGTCATGATTCTAAGGTTGTGGGATTAAGCCCTACATCAGGCTCTGCGCTGAGCATGGAACCTGCTTAAGATACTCTCTCTCTCTCTCTCTCTCTGCCCCTCTCCCCCACTCGTGCTCTCTCTCGCTCTCTGTCTCTCCCTAAAAAATAAAAAAATAAAAATAATTAACCTGCAAGTATCAGCCAGAATGCAGAGGAATAAAAAACTCACACATAGGTGTTGATGGGAATGTAAATTAATAACAGTCAAGTTTTTTTTTTAAATGTTTATTTATTTTTGACAGAGAGAGAGAGAGCGAGCATGAGTGGGGCAGGGGCAGAGAGAGAGGGAAACGGAATCTGAAACAGGCTCCAGGCTCCAAGCTGTCAGCACAGAGCCTGATGCGGGGCTTGAACCCACGAACCGTGAGATCATGATCTGAGCTGAAGTCAGACATTTAACCAACTGAGGCACCCAGCGCCCTGGGAAGGTAAATTAATAAAACCACTGTGGAGAGATGAAAATATAAACAACCCTCTCCCAGTTAACCGGAGATCTGAATCCACACCCTTCTCTGTTCCCTCCCAAAATTCCACTAAAAAAAAGAATAAAAAATCTTCAAGATGTCAACGCACAAGGACAAAGACAACGGGAAACGGCCCAATAGCATACAAGAGGCTTCAGGAAATTTTCTAAAATATGAGGAGTGAAGGAATGAAGCAGAGAGAGAAAGCTGAAACTCTAATTGCCTAGAGGAGAGGGAGCTAACAACGTAGAAGCCAAATCATGCCGGAGGAGCCAGAAAGGATCTAAATTAAGAAACAGGAGGCACCGCTCAAAAAAGGAATCCAGTATGAGTCTGGGAAGAGAAGGTATGGTTGAAAATCTTAAAGAAACCATCAGGCTCCCAACTCCTCGGCTGTGTCAAACACAGCGAAGCTGGGGGATCAAGCACAAGTAACTGGGGAGGATGGGGCCTGAGAGGCCATGGCTGGGAGTGCTAAATGCCTGCATCACTCTGTCTCCTCCTTCCTTACTAACAGAACCCCACATTTCAGCTGGGTATGTGGCTGCCCTTAATAAAGCTTCCTTTTTCTATCCTACCCTTCTGTGACGTGGACACACGCTAAAAGCCAGTAACATGAGCAAGGTGCTAGGGGGCAGCTTCCAGGAAATATTCTGGAAACTGAGCCCTCTGCCTTTCTCCCGTCTTTCCTACGACCTGAAACTTGGGTATGACTCCTATCTGGGCCTTGAGAACGAAGACTCTAGGCTTTACAGAGCAGACGGCCAGACGCCGCCGGAGCCTGATGAACTTCACAGAAGCACTACACCAGCCTCGGATGACCAGAACTACCTATCTACCGACTCTTCACAGGAAGAAAATCATAATTGAACTGATAACTTGGGATCTACTACATGCAGCTGAATCCAAGCCTAATACAGGTGTCACCCTAAACCAGATGACATAAAAGACTGCATGTATGACTGCTGAAATCCCCAACCTCCGTTTCCCCTTGGTCAAATTTCAGAAAGCTGACAACCAGGCTTTTTCATGGAAGGAGACCGGAAGCTTTCTCTCTTTAAAAGAAAAAAACTGACTGCCACAAAAAGACACACACACTGAGATCTGAAGTTTCCCTCCTCCCCCTCGAGGTTCCTGAGTTTGAGCTCCACGTTGGGCTCTGCACAGGCAGCACGGAGCCTGCTTGGGATGCTCTCTCTCCCTTGACCTCTGCCCCCTCCCCCACTTGCGCTGTCTCTACCAAAATAGAAGAACTTTAAAAACAAACAAAGTAAGATATTCCAGGGACACCTGGCCGGCTCAGTTGGTAGAGCATGTGAGTCTTGATCTCGGGGTCATGAGTTCAAGCCCCATGTTGAGTGTGGAGCCTACTTAAAAATAATAATAACATTTTTTTTTAAAATAAAGATATTCTGCTTGCTTGATTGAACGAACATGTCACAACTGTTTGATTTTTACAGCATATATACCCAAGGAACTTTTATATACACCTGCATCATAAAATTTAATAGACTGTAGTATATATCTATTAGCCTATCCCAGCGCACTAGAAGGGCAAGTGAAAAAAATATAGTTGTTGAATGAAAGGGCTAGGAGAGAATACTATAGAGATGATTGATGAAACACGGTTAGTTTCAAAGACACGATCTCTGCAACGACCTTAGTACCTAGGAATAGTTCTCACATTTATGCCTAAAAAAATAAGGATTGAACAAATGAATGACGTTTTAAAAGTTCACAGCAGAACTCTATCACAACCACTATCCACTACTCCCTCTTGTATGTTAGTCTTTTTTAAGTTTTTTTGAAAAAGAGAGTAGAAACAGGGGAGGGGCAGAGAGAGAGGGAGAGAGAGAGAATCCCAAGCATCTGCTCTGTCTGTGAGGAGCCCGATGCAGGGCTTCAACTCAGAAATCATGAGACCATGACCTGAACTGAAATCAACAGTTGGATGCTTAACTGACTGAGCCACCCAGGCCCCCCCTCTTGTCTGTTAGTCTTGAAATTGTGCACCAATTGCCTCTGAAAGCTCTAAGCTCCTTAAGAGCTGGGACCAAACAATCTATTTAACAAGTCTGTTATCACAGTGTTTGTTACACCACATCCCTTGCTTTCTTAATACTACTAATGGAAAATCCTCACTAAATACTATTCTGGTCTACATAAAAATCACTTTGGAGGGGAACCTGAGTGGCTCAGTCAGTTAAGCACCTAACTCTTGGTTTCCACCCAGGTAATGATTTCACAGTGTGGGAGGAGATCAAGCCCTGAATTCAGGCTCTGATCTGACAGCACAGAGCCTGCTTGGGATTCTCTCTCTCCCTCTCTGCCCCTCCTCCGCCTCTCAAAACAAATGCCTTTTTTAAAAACTCACTTTGCATTTTTTTTTAAGTTCGTTCTAAAAACAATGACTAAGAATTCCTAGGTTACCTTAACAAAAAGCTCATACTAAGTCTCAAACTAATGATCTTGGCAACCCGACAGTCCTATCTTTAAAAATGATACTGAGCCACTGGGTGGCTCAGTCAGATAAGCATCCAATTCTACGTTGCGGCTGGGGTCATGATCTCACCGTTCCTAACTTTGAGCCCCGCATCTGGCTCTGCCACTGACAGTGCAGAGCCTGCTTGGGATTCTCTCTCTGTCTCTCTGTCTCTCTCTCTCTCTTCCTCCCCAACTTGTGCTCACTCAAAATAAACAAAAACAAACAAACAAAAAAAGGACACCAAAGGGTCCTAATCTCTCTGGGCAATCTATTCAGTATCCTCCCTTGGAGGAACCAGCCCTCCCCCAGTCCCTATTACTACCACTTTGATCCATGTGGGATGGAAAAGTTATAGCAGAGAGTGACTCACAAGGGCAAGCAAATTAGTACATTTCCACTCATAAGTGGGCAAGAGCCAACCCAATCAGAGGCCTGCCATGGACTTCGCCAGAGAGAAGGATAAAAGCACTCTCTTATTTATGTATTACGGACCACTGTAATCACAGTAGAGCTGGGGGGGCGGGGGGCATGTCTCCCAATACAGAAACAAAATTCACCTAAAAGGGAATCATCATGGGTGCAAGATTCTTTAGGCTTAAGTGGTTCTTAAACCTAAAGAAGCACTATCCCTACACTTTTCAGATACCAGAACAAATAAATAAACTAGTTTAACCAGGGCTTCTCCTTGCATCCTAATACAGCTCTGTCTGTCCGGAGAGACAAGTAGAATATGTTCCACGTAAGAAACGAGGCTGTTCAAAGGTAGGCAAAAGAACATTTTGAACCGCTAAGTTACATGAAAACGTTGTCATCCGATCCGAAAAAGTACCGCAAACGGAACCCTCATTAAATACAGCATGAGCTGCACAAGCATTTGTTAGCATAACAAATTCACTCCCTTGGGCGCCTACCTGCTCGGGGAAGAAAAAAAAAAACTGATTTTCAACAACCTCTCGAGTTTAATTTCAAATAACTGCAGCTCCTAACGCTGGGAATTCTCCGCCGTGCGATTATAACGAACTCAAAAAGGTGGCTCAGGCCGAGTGACAATAACGCGGTCAGTCCTAGACGTCCGTCCCAGTGTCCCAATTCTCCCACTTCCCTCAAACGACTACGGTTAGGAAATCCTAACCCGGCCCGGAAAGTTGCGCGGCGACGCAAAAATGGGGGGAAGGGCGGTGTCTCGGAGACCCCCCAAAAAGTGGGGGCAATTACTCGTGGGAAAATGCGGCGAGAGCGCGCGGCGCGCGGGCAACCCCGTTCGCGCCGGGCATCCGATGGCCCGAGTCCCAGCAGAGCCGGGGCCGGGGCCGGGGCCGGCGCGGGCGGGCGGGCCGGACGGGAGGGCAGGGCGAGCGGCGGCCCGCGGGGCCGCTTCCAGCTCACCGAGGAGGAATGCGGGCCACACCTACGCGCCCGGCCCAGCCTGGGCGCGGCGGCCGGGCCGGGGCCGTGCGGGCGGGGGAGGGGCCCCGCACGGGCGGAGGGGGACGCGGGGGCGGCGGGCCGCGGACCACCCCCCCCACCGCCCGCCCCCGGGCCCACCTCAGGAGCGTCTCGAGAGCGCCCTCGTGCTTGTCCAGCGGGCGGCCGAGCGCGGCGCGGCGCAGCTTGCTGAGCTCCTCCGCCGCGCGGCAGTACTGGGCCTGCTCCTCGCCGCCGCTCGGGTACGTCTGCTGGATGAACTTCACCAGCGGCTTGGCCAGGTCCACCTCCGAGGTCTTCTTCAGCTGGACCGAGATGAACGTCGCCATGGCGGGCACCTCGGCCGCGGTTCGGGCCGCACAGGCCGCGCGGGACGCCGACGAGGGCCGAGGCGCGCGGACGACCCGGCTGGCGGACCGGCGAACCGACGAACCGACGGACGGGCTCTCCGCCCGAGCTGTGGGTCCGGCCACTTCCGGGAGCTCCCGCGCAGGCGCACTGGGGCGCGCCGCCCGCAGTCACGTGAGGCGGGCGGGGCGGCGGAGCCGCGGAGCCGCGGGCCCGGGACCGGGGCGTCTCCGCGGGGGGCTGGATTTTTCTTTCTCAAGGGGAAGCTTCTCCTTCCAGCGCGCTGCTTGCGGCGCCTTGACGGAAAAGCCACGATGCCTCCACTCGAGCAACTTGTCGGTGAAGTGTTGTTACTGGCCCCTACGAGAGTTTGCGGCGACCTGTCCGAGACGTTGCAGCCTCGGGGTTGTTGTGACCTATGGTAGTTCACGCCACGCATTGCTATACACCAGGACTGAGGGCACAGTGAGCCTTATAGGCAAGGTCCCTGCCACGG
The DNA here is from genome assembly GCF_023721935.1 of Panthera uncia. NCBI lineage: Eukaryota > Metazoa > Chordata > Mammalia > Carnivora > Felidae > Panthera > Panthera uncia. The sequence continues at coordinate 153,055,701 of NC_064810.1, forward strand.
TGCAATGCAACTTACAGGCAGGTAAGGACACAGAAACTAAGGTGTACAAAGTGTCCAGAGTATGGTAGGAAAAACAGGGTGCTTGGAGCGTAGGGTATTAGGGTCCCTTGGAAGAACCTGATTTAAACAAGACGATCAGAGTAGGCTTCTCTGGGGTCAACTGAAAACGACCTGCACTTTGAGATGATGCTTGACATTAGAAGAGGGGAAGAGTGGCAAAGGAGAATCTCGCAGACCGATGGGGTTGCAAGTGCCAAGTCCCCAGGAAGCAAACACTTCCCTTGTTCGGGAAGTTGAAGTAAACGGTGGCAAAAACTTAAAAACCACACAGGGAATGGGATAAAATAAAGTTAGAAGAGTAAGCAAGCATCAGTCATTCAGAACCTTGTAGGCCAAGTTACAGAATTTGTATTATAGAATAAATGCCAAGGAAGCCATAAGTGGGATTTAGGCGATATCGACATGATACAGTTTACGTTTTAAAAAGGCCACCCTGTGCATCAATCTGATGTCGTATCTCTTGATGGGATGTAGCATGAAGTATACAATATCATCTATGATATATTCCAGGCAAAAATGTGTAACTTGAGTCTATCAAGGCTTTGCACCTAACAAACAGCTTATTAGAAATACAGGGGATACGGGAGCAAACGAAATGATCCATAGGAAGTAACCAAACATCCAAGAGGTGGAATATTCTGCAGGACAACCGGCTCCATCTCTTCAACGATGGATCGTTATGAAAAAAGCCACTGCTGTATGAAAAAACAAAAAAATTTAGGGTACATAAGAGCAGATTGAATCCTAGTACGAAGAGGCTCCCTATAAAATGCATTTTCAGGACGGTTGAAGAAATTTCGATATCGAGGGACTGAATATAAGATGCAAATGTATTGCCATGGAAAGATGGAGATTATTAACTGAAAAGAGCAAGTCACGGAACAGTATGTATGTTACGGTATCTCACTTTGGTTACAAAATGCATATATGTGTATTTGTGTACTACAAAAAATATCTAGGATTATGCTGGAAGGTTTTAGCAGTTTAATCTTTAGAAGTAGAAATGTATATTTTTATTTTCTTTATTGTGTACCTTTTTTTTTTTAATTTTTTTTTCATCGTTTTTTATTTATTTTGGGGACAGAGAGAGACAGAGCATGAACGGGGGAGGGGCAGAGAGAGAGGGAGACACAGAATCAGAAACAGGCTCCAGGCTCCGAGCCATCAGCCCAGAGCCTGATGCGGGGCTCGAACTCACGGACCGCGAGATCGTGACCTGGCTGAAGTCGGACGCTTAACCGACTGCGCCATCCAGGCGCCCCTGTGTACCTTTTTTTATAATGGTTGAGTTTTGCGAAGTTTTTTAAATTAATTTTTATATTGGAGTATAGCTTACACACAATGTTACATTCGTTTCAGGTGTACAATATAGTGATTTTGACAAGTCTGCAAATTATGCTGTGCTCACCACAAGTGTCGCTAGCTTGTCACCATACAGTGCGATGATCATACCGTTGACTCTGTCCCCTATGCTGTACCTTTTATCCCTGTGACTTATTCATTCCATAACTGGAAGCCTATGTCTCCTCTCCTCCCATGGCCCTTCACCCATTTTCCCCATCCCCCCCATCAGCTCTCTATATTTATGGGTTTTGCCCATCGTACATACTACTTTTGTTATAAAAGTTTATTTTACCACAATTTTCATTTATTGTTTTTTAACATTTATTTATTTTTGAGAGGCAGGAAGAGACAGAGCACAAATGGGGGACGGGCAGAAAGAGGCAGAATCAGAAACAGGTTCCTGGCTCCGAGCTGTCAGCACAGAGCCCGATAAGGGGCTAGAACCCACAAACCGTGAGATCATGACCTGAGCCAAAGGTCACCCAGGCGCCCCTACAATTTTCATCTTTTTAGTAAAAGATTCTAGGTTAAAATAAAACAAGCACTTTGCTATGTAGACAATGCATTAAAGAAAGGCAAGGTGAAAGCAGAGAAGTAAATCATGAGATGGTTTCAGAAATCCAAACGAGATCACGAAAGGTAACATTAGCAGGAATGAGCTAAGTTGATGTGTTTTTGAGTTACAAATTGAAGAATTTACTGATAAACAGGATAGGAAGGTGAAGAGAAGGGAGTGATCAAGGATGACACCTGGTTTTGGTGCCTGAACTTCTGAGTGGTCGGTAGAATCATTTACTGATACAAGGAGAACTGATGTATAATCCACTGATGGGGGAGGGGATCGGGAGTGTTTGTACCCAGCCGTTCAAGTGGAGTCAATAAATTGGCAACTGGGTATATGGGATTAGAGCTTGTGGGAGAGGTCTTGTTTGGGAATCAGCAGTCAGCTGATTTTTAAAACCTTGGGACTATAAAGGAACACGAAGAAATAGAAATAGGTCAGAAGCTATCAATTAGGAAGGATAGTATCAGATTAGGTGTATTTTTAAGACTGAAGATGATAGATTATCCTATAGGTTGGGTCACAGAACTGATGCACTGGGGATTCAGAAGAGCCCGAGAAGCAAAGTGCATGAAAAGAGGAGAGGAAAGGGCAACCATAACACGGAGGGTGGAAGGGGGGGATTAACCATCAGAAAGATGTGGGATAAATCATTTGTTGAGGCAGGTGGGAAATGAACACAGATGTAGTTAACTGCGCAGCATTGGTCAAGGGAAGATAAGGCGATCCTGTCTGATGGAACTTAGAATAAAATCTAAACTCCTTACCACAGCATGATCTATTTCTGCATATCTCTTCAACTTCATATGTTGCCACTTGTTCCTCATTTATTACTGCCCGGTCACATTGGTCTTATTTCAGTTCTCAAAATCACTAAGATCTGTCTTTCCTCATATGACTTACAACTTCCTCCCCACTTTCTTCATGTGTAGGTTGAAATGTCTCCTCCCCATTACTCCCCCCTTATTACTGTCTAACTCAGCCATTGTTTATTTCCTTCAAAACACTTACCTAACTAGCAAGTATTTTTGTTGCTGTTGATTTAATATTTGTCTGACTTCCCCACTAGAATATAAGCTCTGTAAGGGCAAAAATGTTTTGTTTTGTTTTTTAAGTACTGTTATATCCAGCACTAGGCACGTGGTAGGCACTCAGTAAATATTTTTGAATGAGTAAATTAAAGTTTCACGGCTTGTAAAAAAAAAATTTAGATTTCTACTATCAAAATGACAACCTTTCTCAATAAGAGGTACCCTCATTAATTTGATAATAAGCCAGCGTAGTTAGTTAGGCAAGAATCATTAATTAAGCAGTAGGCCAGTGGCCAAGGAAGGATGGCATATGCTTGTGTTCTGATAATAACGAATTTCATAACTGTCTCTTGTGACAAAATTCAACAACTAGCCTCCTCGGGGATGTCTGTCTCCTCTCGTTCACTCCTTCTCATCATCCTCCCTGTACCAGGCGATCTTCTAGAGCTCATTCAAGACAGCTCAAGTTGCCTCCTACAGGAAGCCTTCCTGCATCTCCCTACACCCCACCTCCCCACAGCCCCCGATTTCCCTTTGGCTCGGGCACACAGCATAGGTACTCGGAAGGCTGCTATTTCCCAGCCTCTCCCCAGACCAAAGCTCCAGGGGTGGTGGTGGTCCTCATACTCTTATTTTCTGTTTGCCACGGGGCCTGTGCTGTGCCTGGCACAGAGCCTGCGGTGAGTGCAGTGTTCGGGGAAGTGGCCTGAATTTCTCCCTTTCCAGTATACTCCTCCATTCCTCTTTTCCAGCTTTCATCCATTTCTTTTCCTCCTCCTCCCCCCTGCTCTTCTAGTGTCATTTCAAAACATTTCTCTTTTCTGTCTTCAGAGCATAACATGCCTTCTCTAGAAAATTTGGCACATTTGAAGAATCACATGTAAAATAAAACGCTGCGATTCCACAAGCTGGATGTTTTCTTTAAGCAAAATTCTTTGCACTTCCTTCTCTGCACATATATTTTCTTTGGATAATTCTCATGTCTCTGTGTGTGCAATTTTGTATCTCATTATTTTTTTCTTTTCTTCATATTCTGTCAAGCATGTTCACACATCAATAAAGTTGCTTTGTAAACACTGAAAAACAATTCCAGAATCTCAGTATCTTAACATCGTAAACTCTCCAGGGTCGCTGTCCTCCAAGAAGCGTCTTAGTGATCCAGACTACTTTGATCTTGTAACTCAATTATCTCAACATGAGACACCACTTTCAGAGGGGAAGAGGAAATCTACGGCATCACACAGCAGTTTTTCACTGCCTCAGCCGTCACTTCCACTCACATTTCACTGGCCTCTCACCTGGCCCCATCAAAATGCAGTGGGACTGGGAAGGATAGTCTTCTTGGTGCCCAGGAAGGAAGGGAGGGCTGGATGTTAAGGAGCACCGGTGATGCATTCCAAGGATGAGTTTCACTGCTTCCGAACTTGCTAGTGGCAACATTGATATTCCATCTGTGTAATGAAACTCCATAAAATGCATTATTAGAGTATAGTAGCCTCAGTGTAATGTTTTGGGGGGATTTTAATCAGTATATTTTTCTCCCTGATAATCTATAGTTCTGATGGGCCCATCGTCACCCCACCGATTGAACCAGTGGAAATACTTGCATCTTTGGAAGGAGCAAACCCGATGAAAACAGGTTCGAATTTCAAAATAAGGAGTTTTTGAAGTCCATATTGAGACAATAGCCTGAAAGTAAGCACTTGTTATTTTGGGAGGAGTCCAGCTTTGTTTGGGAGGAAAGAGGCTGATATAAACCAAGCCCATAAGGCCACAAAAGAGAGTGTTTACAATGAATGAATGAAAGAGTAAATAGGACAAGGGTTTGGTGTAAGGAAAGTTCGTGCACTGCAAGAAAGAGAAGCCCTTTGGGGGCTGAGAGGAAGAGTGAGAGGGAAAAGGGCAGAAGGTAAACGAGATGTCATTACTTCCTTACTCCACACTCTAGAGTGTTGCGTAGGTAAGGGACAGGGGCCTCAAGGATAGGAGAGAAGTAGAAACAAACAGATGAAATCAAGAGCAGCAAGGATGTCACCTTACGTCTCCTGTGTAAGGAATGGAAAGCAGAAAATGGCGTGGGGCAGGAGCACTGGTTTTTTTGCAACATGTAATAGAGAATATTTGTCTCTTTAATCTGTTTGCATATTTAACTTTCCAAAAAATGCAACACGTATGCAAAAAAAGAAAATTACTCATGTGTCACATATGGGTATGTAAATTTTGTCCACATAGCAGCAAAATTTTTAAAGAGAAATAGGGAAACTATTAAACCTTTTATCTCCAGTTACTCCCTAGGTAAGCCCTCTCTCTCATCCCAAATACTGCTGTTCGTGTTTCCATCAGTTGCCAGTTCTCTGATACCATTCACAGCTATTTAAATAACTACTGCCCCTTGCCACTAGTGTCTCTCCTAGACGAGAGTAAGGGTAAGATAACTTCTAAGGATAAAGTATCAGAATTATTTTGAAAAAAATGAATAGAAGTAAGTATTTTGGGAAAGCTGAAAATTATGAGTATCTGAACACTGAGGGCATGTTTCAAGACTCCTACTTTCACTAAAATCCAATCTTTGTTTAAGCATTTCAACTTGAGCAAGGAACGCCATCACCCCGTCACCCTGACTTTTGCTGTGAATTTGCTTTTACAGCTACACAAGAATGTGTGTCTCATCTGTTCCCTGCAGCGTTCATTAGCTCTGTTTCAGATTCAGAGAGCAATCAGTAAGTGTTACTGGGACCTCTTCATATAAACAAACTTGAGTTCCTTGTAAGAAAATTATGCATATACGCAAAGTATGCGTAATTTCTCTTGTCTTTGCTTATTTAATATTTATGACCATGTGTTAAAAAACAAACCTGTAAATTTCATGATACAAAGCATTTGTAACGTTTGGATGATCCTACTAAGTCATTCAGCAAGTATCTCTGAGTTCCTACTGTATGCCAAGCAAAATTTAAATCAAGAGCATTCTGCAGCCAATCGATCAATGCATTGTATATATTTACAGAGGTCTTAATTCTACTCTCACAGAGGATGGCTTATAAGAAGAGAACAGTTAAGGGAAGGCCTAAAAGGGCAGTGGTGCAACAGACCTAAAGAGTAGCCAGGCCAGATTGAAGCAGGAGGATGAAGGCCTCCAGAAGGAAGTTCCCAAAGAGAAAAAAAAAAGAAAGAAAGATTGGTGGGATTAGATACAATACCTGATATGATGGAGCTTTCAGAAAAAAGTATATCAGGAAGAAGAAAAGAATGGCAGTGATACTCTAAGAAAAAAGACTGAGCAAGTAAGGAAATACATCATAGTGCATAGCTTTGTATGCTATTAACAAATTTTACAGTCGTAATAAACCCTAATTTGTTTAAGATTTTATTCGTAAGAAATCTCTACACCCAACATGGGGCTCAAACTTAACAACCCCAAGATCAAGACTTGCACGCTCTACCGACTGAGCCAGCCAGGTACCCCTAAATGCTAATTTTTGAAGGTGATGTCCACCATTTTTCTTCCTGGAAAAGTCATTTTCTCTTTGTAATTAACAAGTAATTTGTGGGACTATACTTTGAGACTGTATAAATATATTGTTCCTCCTCAAACATTTTTCCACTGATTTTTTTTCTTGCTTTGATGATTCTTCCCTGAACCTATTATTGCTATGATGATTGCAAAATGGAAATTTTCTTATCCCTCATTCCTCCCATATTTATTAGTTGGCATTATTCTGTAAGTAAGTTTACAGGAGAGTTTTCTTTTTTTTTCCCATTTATTTACTTATTCATTCAGTTATAAATTTGTTCATATTATCATGGACTCATAGATTATAATCTATTCTATTCCTATCATTATGTATTTTGATACTGTATTTTGTTTAAGATTTGGCCAATGGAAAAAGGAGATTAGAGTGGGAGAGAGCCAAAGTATAAGAGACTCTTAAAAACTGAGAACAGGGGCACCTGGGTGGCTCAGTCGGTTAAGCGTCCGACTTCAGCTCAGGTCACGATCTCACGGTCCGTGAGTTCGAGCCCCGCGTCGGGCTCTGGGCTGATGGCCCAGAGCCTGGAGCCTGCTTCCGATTCTGTGTCTCCCTCTCTCTCTGCTCCTCCCCGGTTCATGCTCTGTCTCTCTCTGTCTCAAAAATAAATAAACGTTAAAAAAAAAAAATTAAAAAAAAAAAAACTGAGAACAAACTGAGGGTTGAGGGGGAGTGGGAGGGAGGGGAGGGTGGGTGATGGGTATTGAGGAGGGCACCTTTTGGGAGGAGCACTGAGTGTTGTATGGAAACCAATTTGACAATAAACTTCATATATTGAAAAAAATAAAAAATAAAAAAATAAATTATTACTGGTACAGAAAAAAAAAATGATTTGGCCAATGGAAACACCATCAGGCTGGCTCCTAGGTTCTTTTACCCCTACGCTTTAATTTTTAAATTTTTAAACAGTATAGAATTTTATTTATTTTTTTTTAATTTTTTTTTTTAACGTTTATTTATTTTTGAGACAGAGAGAGACAGAGCATGAACAGGGGAGGGTCAGAGGGAGAGGGAGACACAGAATCTGAAACAGGCTCCAGGCTCTGAGCAGTCAGCACAGAGCCCGACGCGGGGCTTGAACCCACGGACAGTGAGATTGTGACCTGAGCCGAAGTCGGATGCTTAACCGACTGAGCCACCCAGGCGCCCCTATTTATTTGTTTTTAATGTTTATTTATTTTGAGACAGAGACAGAGCATGAATGGGGGAGGGTCAGAGAGAGAGGGAGACACAGAATCCGGTGCAGGCTCCAGGCTCTGAGCTGTCAGCACAGAGCCCAACGCGGGGCTCGAACTCACGGACTGTGAGATCATGACCTGAGCCGAAGTCAGACGCTCAACCGACTGAGCCACCCAGGCGCCCCAAACAGTATAGAATTTTAAAGAGAACACCTACATATCCACCACAAGATTCTAACATTAACATCTTATTATGACATGTATCTGTCTTTATCACACATCTATCTAATCATCCCTCTGTCCATCTGTCCATTAATCTATCTTAGTTTTTGGACCTATTTCATAGTACATTGCAAATATCAGAAAGGAAAAGTAGAATACGTAATCTGGTGAGTGGGTGATGGAAATCAAAAAATATTTAAATGATACCATCAAATGTCATTTAAACCTGACAAACCAAATAGCAGAAGGAAGTAAGGAAAAAGGAGACCAAATAATTAAGAAAAAGGCATTAGTAAAAAGGTAAACCTTCAAGTGTGTATACACACTTGATCTCAGGGTCGTGATCTCAGATCTTGATCTCAGGGTCGTGAGCTCAACCCCCAAACCCCCACGTTGGGCTCCATGCTGATCTAAAGCTTACCTAAAAGAGACTTACAAGCAAGCGAGCAGAAGGCTGTTCGGCTGCAAGAGCGGGGCGATACCTAAACCAAAGGAACTTGTTTCTGCAAGCTTTTCTGGCACTGATTCTGATAGTGAGGTTGACAGAAAGTTAAAGCAGAAAAGCAAGTTACTCCAGAAAAACCTGTAAAGCCAAAGACTGGTGAGACGTGAAGAGCCCTGTCATCCTCTAAGCAGAGCAGCAGCAGAGATGATAACTAGTTTCAGATTGGGAAAACGAGGTATGTCAGTGTTCCAGACTTTAAAGGGAAAGTCCTAATTGATGTTAGAGAATATTGGGTGGATCCGGAAGGTGAAATGAAACCAGGAAGAAAAGGTATTTCTTTAAATCCTGAGCAATGGAGCCAGCTGAAGGAACAGATTTCTGACATTGACGATGCAGCAAGGAAACTGTAAGATCAGAGCCGTATAAAACCTGTACTGCTCTAGTTGTTTTCATCTGTCTTTTTACATTGGCTTTTGTTTTCTAAATGTTGTTTTCCAAGCTATTGTATATTTGGATTGCAGAACAATTTGTTAGATGAATACTTTTTTTTTAATGTGCATTATGAAAAATGTTCTGAGTGAAGCTAATTGTCAACTTTATTAAGAGGATTGCTTTGTGCCCACTACCTAGTGTAAAATAAAATCAAGTAATACAAAATAAATAAATAAGGTAAAATATATGCATAAACACCAAAAGAAGGGGCACTTGGGTGGCTTAGCCATTTGGGCATCCAACTGTTGATTTCTGCTCAAGTCATGATTGCATGCATGGTATGAGATCAAGCCCCACAGCAGGTCCCAGGCTGGATGTGGAGCCTGCTTAAGATTCTGTCTCTCAAAGAAAGAGAGAGAGAGAGAGAGAGAGAGAGAGAGAGAGAGGAAGGAAGGAAGGAAGAAGAAAGGAAAGAAAGAAAGAAAAAGGAAAGAAAAGGAAGGAAGAAAAGAAAAGGAAAGAAAGAAAAAGGAAAGAAAAGGAAGGAAGAAAGGAAAGAAAGAAAAGAGAAAAGAAAAGAAAGAAAGAAAGAAAAAGAAAGAAAAGGAAGGAAGGAAGGAAGGAAGGAAGGAAGGAAGGAAGGAGGAAGAAAATTAAAAAGAGCAAATAGGCCAAATGGGGAAAAACAGTAAAAATAATGATACACTTAACAAGTAAAGCACTGAAAAGTGTGACAAAATTGAGATTGAACATAACAATCATAAATGTAATTGGGTTTAAATCAACCATTGAAAGGAGAAGACTTTTATGTTGACTCGCAAAGGAAAACCTAGATATGATAGATGATAAAATTGGCCACAAATTCTTACCCTCCCTTCATCTGTGACTTTGCCGTGTGCGAAATCTTTCCCATCAAGCCGTGGAGTCTTTTACTCCAGCCCTTAAGTCTGGGTTGTTGCTGTGAATTGCTTTGGCCAGTGGGCATCAGCAGTTGGAATGCAAGTGACCCTTCGGTCATCAGGGCTGGTCCCGTCGTGCTACACTTGAAACCCTGTGACTTCTGAGTGTGCAGTTTAGCCTGCTGGATTATGAAAGACACATGGCCCAGTCACTCTCCCAGGCCTAGCCGACAACCAGCTAGCTGTTAGACGTGTGAGCAAAGCTATCTCAGAGAATCCAGCCACCGGCCAGCCCCCTTGCTGACCTCAAACACATGAGCAAGCCCAGCAGAGATTAGCCGAGCCAGCCCAGATGACACGCGCCAACCAAACAACAGAATTATGAGCTGAATGGCTCTTGATTTAAGCCACTAAGTTCTGGTATGGTTTATGATGCCTCAAAAGTCACCTAGAAGCGATACACTTAAACGAAGTGATTCAGAAAGGATAAATAAGACCAGACAAAGATACACAAGACAAATGAAACAATAAGAATGCAAAGGTGGTTATCTTGATGTCAGACGATGCAAGCCAAAAAGATTTAAACACAATGGAGGACACTTCATCATACTAAAGGATGACGTTTTCCAGAAAAAAAAATAAATAAAGGCTACAATTAAAAGTTTTTAATAACTGTGTATAAGACAACCTAAAATTCATGTGCCAAATACATATGTACCATACGCCAAATAACAACCACCATCAAAAAAAAAAAAAAAAACCTACACGATTAAATTTCCAAGTAATTTCGACTCTTTGGGCCAAATCTAAGGGAATTAAAAGGAATTTTGCCCAGGAATGATCCGAAGAAGATACATTTGGAAGCAAGGTAGGTCGATTAAAAGTAATAATGTGGAATGCCTCATTAAGAGAGGTGTGGCCTTGGGGCGCCTGGGTGGCTCAGTCGATTAACCAGCCGACTTTGGCTCAGGTCGTGATCTCGCGGTCAGTGAGTTCAAGCCCCGCGTCCGGCTCTGTGCTGACAGCTCGGAGCCTGGAGCCTGTTTCAGATTCTGTGTCTCCCTCTCTCTCTGACCCTCCCCCGTTCATGCTCTGTCTCTCTCTGTCTCAAAAATAAATAAACGTTAAAACAATTTAAAAAAAAAAAAGCGACGTGGCATTGCAAATTCTAGGGCAGATGAAAAAGTATACTCCACTTCGATGTCAGGCTGTACTCTATGAAAATTAATATTCGTCTTTGGGAGTTGATGATTCAACAGTAACCTCCAGCACCTTTAAGAGAACAAAGTGACTCATCCACAAGTCCCAGAAGTGAGTTCTTTCACCCGCTTTGTAGTTTGTGTGGGGCCTGGCTAGTCCCAGTTCCCCACGGTCACTCGGACTATGAGAGGACTTTACTGCTCTTACTCCCCAGGGCATTTGTGTATAGTTCTCAGGGAGAAGTAATTCTGTCCCCCCGAGAACATTCAGCAGTGTCTGGGACGTTTTGGGTTTTAACAACTCGAGGGGGCGGAGGATGACGGGGGAGGGATGCTGCTGGCATCCGGAGGGGAGAGTAGAAGCCAGTGATGCTACCTACATGCACAGTACTGGGCCCCACAGCCAAAACCGACCCAGCCTAAAATGTCAGTAGTACCAAGGGTGAGATTCACTCTTGGGAAAGGTACTGTTCACAACAGGCTCCGAATTGTGAGGACACTGCTGGGAATACAGTCCAATCCGTCGGAAGGGGTGGGCTGTTTCAAAGAACGAACGAAGACCGGCTTTGAGAGGAGAGAAAGAAGCATTGTTGAGAGAGGTGGGTGCCTAAAAATAGGGGACAAGAATCGGGAAATAGAGTACAACAATGAGCATTGAATTTCATAAGGACTTTTCCATTAAACTAAGGAGAAAGGCATTGTCATTCTTTCCGTTGCCCCAATTCTTACCAAAGGGAGATTGAGGAAACAAGGAACTGGCCCCTCACTCACACCTCTTCGGACCACAGAAAGAGGAAGCTGCATTCTGTCCTGGTGACTGTTTCCGGAAGTGCCAAGCGGTGACCAGCAACATGACAAGTGTTCATGCAGAGAGGGGAGCACCCAAGAGGAATATATGTGCGAAGAGCCGGGTACGGATACAACTAAGGGGTTTAAGATCAGCTTTTTCTGGTAGACCTCAAGGCCCGCCTCCCTCCCATATGCCTTCACTTTTCCATCCTTCTTTAATATTCCGATCGTCACCTGGCTGTTCTCACTCGTCTCTCTTTGTCCTTCGTCTTAAGCCTTAAGGGATAGATACGTGGCTTGAGCCTTACATCATAAGTGCAATCCCATCCTCGAGCCCCAGTAATCCAGGGAAAAAAACAAAACAAAACACAATTCTGGCTTTTGAGAAAAAAGGTTTGCCAGAGGCATCAGAGAAGGAAACATTTTGCTCTTTTTTTTTTTTTTAATGTTTATTTAGTTTTGAAAGAGAGAGTGCAAGCAGGGGAGGGCGGAGAGAGGGAGACAGAGAATCTGAAGCAGGCTCCGTGCAGCCAGCCCCACATGGCAGAGCCCCACCTGGCAGCCTAACACAGGAACCGCCAGATGATGACCTAAGCCAGAATTGGACACTTAACCAACTCGGCCAGCCGGGTGCCCCACATCTTGCTCCTTCGAGAGAATTTCTGACCTTCCTTTCCCCAGACGTGATGAGGGAACATTTCTCTGTATGTCAGAGTTCTTCCTCTTGCACAGTAGAAATGAACTGTGGGTAGTTTAAACAGAAAAGGAATTTGTTAACGGATTTCAGGGAGTTGAGAGAGTCTCTGGGAAGGCCCGAGAATCAGGCTTCAGGGGGATACAGCAGACTACATCCTACTGCATAACCGTTCCAGAGTTTTGGAGAAACTGCTGGCCCACTGAGCACAAGTACCACACTGGCAAGGGGTGCTGGGCCCTAGGGTCCACCCCCCCGAGCCTCTGCAACCGTAGCCTGTGCAGCTAGTGCTTCCACCCTTACCTGGAGGATTTCTGCATGGTTCTTGCAGCCTCGTGTCACTAAGTTGCACGTGAATGTCTGGAAGGGCATCGGCAGAGCTGCGAGGGAGGCTGGGAAACAGAATTTCTGGACTCCGTATTGGTGAATTAAGGATTTGCCGATCAAGGAGAACTCCCTGTAGAAAGGTTTTCAAAGTTGCCCGATGGCATAAAGAATGCACGTGTCGACCGTACTTGGGGAGTTTTTGGTAACCATCTTGGGACCTTGATGGGGAATCAGCCTTTGGATGAAACTGACATGCCAGAAGTCAGAGAGGAGAATTCTAAAGAAACCGATGACGTCACGGCGCTGCTGAATCAAACCAGAGCTGAAGCCCGTCCTGTCTCTGGGATCCAGTCCACCACCCAGCAAATCCCCGTTTTTTGAACCTGTTTGAGTTGGGTTTTGTATTACCTACAAATGAATCCACCTTAAATTAAATAATATATAAACAAAAAATAGTTGGAAAACATTCATGAATTTTTAGCAGTCTTGACAATTTTATCCTGCTCTTTATTAACCTGTTAGATGAAAAGTAGCATCTCTCTATGTTTTTAATCATCATGTTTTAATAAATTGTTTATGAATGAAATAAAAACTCTTTTTAAGTGTTAGTTATTTCTGTTGTTTCTGTTAGCTGCTTGTTTTTAGCCTTTTGCCATTTTTCTATTGGGTTACTCATTTCTTATTGACTTGTAAGTGCTCATAGTGTATATATATATATAGTGTGTGTGTGTGTGTGTATATATATATATATATACACTATAGGTTCTACTACATATGTATTTAACAGGTATACACAGTACATCATATGTACTGTATGTTTCTGTCCTTCCATGGTAGGCTCAGGAAGAGAACCCAAAGGATTAGCCTTGCTTATAGTTGGCTTTAAGAATGAAACATGGAGGGGCGCCTGGGTGGCTCAGTCGGTTAAGCGTCCAACTTCGGCTCAGGTCACGATCTCACAGTTTGTGAGTTGGAACCCCCCGTGGGGCTCTGTGCTGACAGCTCGGAGCCTGGAGCCTGCTTTGGATTCTGTGTCTCCCTCTGTCTCTGCCCACCCCCCCCCCCACTCACGCTCTGTCTCTCTCTATCAAAAAATGAATAAACATTAAAAAAAATAATAAAAAAAGAATGAAACATGGACAATTTAATAAAGTTGCAAGATACAAAATGTATAAAAATCAATTGCATTCCTATACACTATTGGAACTATTGGAGAGAAATTAAGAAAGCAATCTCATTTACAATAGTATCAAAAATAATAAAATACTTAGGAATAAATTTAACCAAGGAGATGAAAAAGCTACACACTCAAAACTATAAAACACCGATGAAAGACAGTAAAGAAGACATGCAAGAATGTAAAGCTAGCCTGTGTTCACGGATTAGAAGAGTTGTATCATTAAAATATCCATAATGCCCAGAGCCATCTATAGATTTAATGCAATCTATCAAAATTCCAATGGCATTTTTTACAGAAATAGAAAAAATAATCCTAAAATTCATATGAAACTACAAAAGACTCCAAATAGCCCCCAAAATCTGGAGAATGAACAAAGCTGGAGGCTTTCTTTTTGTTTCTTTCTTTCTCTTTTCTTTTTCTTTTTTTTAAATGTTTTTATTTATTTTTGAAGGAGACAGAGAGACAGAGCATGAGTGGGGGAGGAGCAGAAAGAGAGGGAGACACAGAATTCAAAGCAGGCTCCAGGCTCTAAGCTGTCAGCACAGAGCCCAATGTGGGGCTCAAACCCACAAACTGTGAGATCATGACCTGAGTTGAAGCTGGACGCTCAACCGACTGAGCCACCCAGGCGCCCCTCTTTTCTTTTCTTTTAAGAGAGATAGGGGGAGGGAGAGAGAGAATCCTTAGAAAGCTCCACCTCCGTGCCCAGTTACAGGGTCTTGATCTCCAGACCATGAGATCATGACCTGAGCTGAAATCAAGAGTCAGTAGCTTAACCAACTGAGCCACCCAGGCGCCCTGGAGGCATCACTGTTTCTGATTTAAAGCTATATTACAAAATTATAGCAATCAAATCCGTGTGGTATTGGCATAAATACCAGATACATAGATCAATGGAACATAATAGAGAGCACAGAAATAAATCTGTTTGCATTTGGTCAATTAATTTTTGACAAAGGAGCCAAGAATATACAATGAGGAAAGGATAGTCCCATCAATAAATGGTGTTGGGAAAATCATATATCCACCTGCAAAAGAATGAAACTAGATCCCTATCTTAGACTATACCAAAACATCAACTCAAAACGGATTAAAGACTTGAATTTATGACCGGAAACCATAGGGGACGCCTGGGTGGCTCAGTCGGTTGGGCGTCCGACTTCGGCTCAGGTCATGATCTCACAGTTCGTGGGTTCGAGCCCTACGTCGGGCTCTGTGCTGATGGCTCAGAGCCTGGAGCCTGCTTCGGATTCTGTGTCTCCCTCTCTCTCTGACCCTCCCCCGTTTATGCTCTGTCTCAAAAATAAATAAATGTTAAAAAAAAAAAAAAGACTGGGAACCATAAAACTCTTAGAAGAAAACATAGGAGATAAGCTCCTTGATATTGGTCTTGGTGATCATTTTTTGGACAGGACACCAAGAGCAAAGGCAACAGAAGCAAAAATAAAGAAGTGAGACTATATCAAACTAAAAAGCACAGAATAAGAAACCATCAACAAAACTAAAAGGCAACCTTTGGAATGGGAGAAAATATTTACAAACCATATGTCCAATAAGGGCTAGTATCAAAATATATAAGGAACTCATCAACTCAATGGCAAAAACAAACAAGCAAAACAGATAACTCAATAAAAAAAAAAAAAAAAAAAAAACAGGCAGAAGACCTGAATAGACATTTTCCCAAAGAAAACATACAAATGGCCAATGGGTACATGTTAAGATGCTCACTAATCATCAGGGAAATGCAAATCAAAACTACAGTGAGATATCGTCCCATACCTGTTAGAACAGCTATTGTCAAAAAGACGAGAAATACTAAATGCTAGAAGGATGTGGAGAAAAGGCAACCCTTGCACATTCGTTGGAGGTGTAGACTGGTACAGCCACTCTGGAAAACCAAACGAAGTTTCAGCAAGAAGTTAGAAATAGAACTACCCTGTGACCCAGCAATCCTACTTTTGGGCATGTATGCGAAGTAACAAAATCATCAGCTCAAAGAGGTATCTGTACCCCAATAGTCACCGCAGCATGGTATGGAAACAACCTAAGTGTCTAGTATCTTATGCCTATAATGTTTATAAATACCTTTTTCTATGTATATTTTATATTTATAAAATAATATATATATATATATATGTGTGTGTGTGTATATATTCAGCCATAAAAAGAAGGTAACCCTGCCATATGCAACAACATGAGTGAACATGGACGGCATTACCCTAAGTGAAATAAACCAGACAGAGGAGGACAAACACTCCATTGTACCACTTATGTGTGGACTCAGGAAAAGAATTAAAAAGCAAAACTCGTAGAAACATAGTAGAATAGTGGCTGCCAGAGGCTGGGAAGGGGGGAGATAAGGGCAGCTTGGCAAAGGGCACAAACTTTCCCTTACGAGAGGAACAAGGTCCGAGGATGTAGCGACGGCATGATGCCTATGGTTTAAACTTCCGTATTACGTAGTTGAAATCTGCTGAGACAACTTAGGTGTTCTCACACTGACACAAAAGCGACAGAAGGTGGGGATCCTTTCACAACGTATAAAGTGTCACATTGAACACCTCCCAGAAGCCTCCAGAAGCCTTCGGGAAACTTTGCAAACCTTCTCCCAGCAAACTCTTGTACCGAAGAACAGGACAAGAGGAGCAGCCTCGACCACCCCCCAGGGTGCCAGCTCCACCTTTCCCCTGCTTCCCTGACTCCACCTAATTGAAAGGAATCCCCCTTCCAGAACAAAGGAGTAGTGGGAGACCCCGACTAACAGAGATGCAGCTGTCCGTTTGTGTTTCAAGTTTACGTATTTATTGTTTTTAGTAGTCCCTGCACAAAACATAGAGGGGCTCGAACCCACAACCCAGAGATCACAAGTTGCAGGCTCTTCTGACTGAGCCAGCCAGGTGCCCCACGGCTATTAATTTTAAATGGTAGTTTCTCTACTAATTAAAACAAAATTCTACCTTGCTGAGCGGCTTATTACATACAAAAATGGGATTTCAGGGGCGGTGCGAGGGCTGTGGCTCAATGAGCAGAGCCGGTCTGTAGAGGTAGGGCAGTCCCTAACTCTGAGCCTCCCCCCCGCTGCCAGCCGGAGCCCCCCAGCCCAGCGAGAGCCCCGCCCGGGGGGCCCCAGCAGCAGCACCAAGGTGGGTGAACACCCACATCCACGACCTCACCGCAGGCGGCACCAGTCAGGACAAGGCCATCGTGGGCTATGAGGAGTCGCCCTCGGTCTGGGCCACCGTCCTGGGAAAACCAAACATCCGTCAACATCATGCCAGCTGAGACTGGTGTCCCGGTCGGCCAGGACCAGTCCGGTTCTTTCGTGAATAGGCTGACACCCGGGAGCCAGAAATGTTCTTTCAATCTGGACTCGCTGCTGCAGGACAGGGGATTTCCCGTGGGTTTTCATACCAGGAGCACCTGCACAACTCCAATTTCAACACCACTGTCACGTGACTTCCAAGACGCCCATCCTGCTGAGGGGCAAGGGTGTCCAGGGTGGTACGATCGACAAGAAATGTTACGAAATGGCCTCCCACCCGGCAGCATTCCCGGTACTGACCTCGTCCGTCCGTCTTCTTCCCCCACCTCTCCCTACTGCTTTTTCACCCCTCTCCTTCCCATACACACGCACCGTTTTTATTTGGGGGGCCATTACCCCACATGAGCTGGGGGCTGGGGCTGGATGGACGGACACCTCCCTCTACCCATACCCCTCCTCCGTGTGGTTGGAAAACTGTTTTGTTTTGTTTTTCCTGAATAAAAAAGATCCTTGGGGCGCCTGGGTGGCTTGGTCGGTTAAGCGTCTGACTTCAGCTCAGGTCATGATCTCACACTCCGTGAGTTCGAGCCCCGCGTCAGGCTCTGTGCTGACAGCTCAGAGCCTGGAGCCTGTTTCAGATTCTGTGTCTCCCTCTCTCTCTGCCCCTCCCCTGTTCATGCTCTGTCTCTCTCCATCTCAAAAATAAACGTTAAAAAAAAAAAAATTAAAAAAAAAAAAAGATCCTACTAACAAAAAAACACAAACAAAATGGGATTTTCCCACACATACTGTTTTAAGTTTGTTTACTTACTTGAGGCATTATCCAGTGGATAAGAATGTCTAGAATCCCAGAGAGAATCTCTCTCTCTCTCTCTCTCTCTCTCTCTCTCTCTCCCTCCTCTCCAACCCCCCCCTCCCCCCCCCTCCCCCCCCCCCCTCCCCCCCCCGCCCCCAAGTAAGAGTATAGGCACTCCAGTGGATGTTTAGAATCCTCGTTAGCTGGGGCCGGTGTATTAAAGGTGTGATAGCATTTTTCAAATGCTATCATTTGAAAAGCAAGTCCGGCTCTTGAATATTCCCCTAAATACCCTACCTTTCCTAGTTTTTTCATAACTGTGTTCTAATATTACCCTCATATATAGTGTGTGCTGTTTCCAATATCCAAATGTTCCTATCATTTGGGCCTATGACGGGACTGATATTTTTCTGCCTTCAGAGGACTAAATTATACCCAGAAATTTTACTCTAGTGGGGGGTCCTTGTACCTACCTGGCTCGATGGTCCATCTTGCTACCGTAAGAAATTCAATTAACGGTTTTGACCCTAGTCTGTTCTTCCAAGTCATCACCATAAATAGGAATATCATCAAATAGGAAATATTGGTGTGTGTGTGTGTGTGTGTTCTATTTTTAGGAGAACCGTAGGATGTCGTGTTAGAAATTGTGGCTTATTACTGGGCCGTTAAGGTGTCCTTGAGGCAACCTCGTAAACCCACGTTGTCTGCCTTCCCATGTGATTAGTCATGGGTTGGCTCTTCTCATCAACTACAACAGCAAACAGCATGTCAGAGAAGTCTATCACTGTTGCAGGATCATTTTTGCCATGATACTTGGGATTCATTGTCTCGCTCCTTCGAAGAATGAAAAGGTGGACATAAAATGAGCAGCAGGCAGAAGTTTATTAGGGTGTAAGATTAGAAAGTAAGAATAGGGGCGCCTGGGTGGCTCAGTTGGTTGGGTGTCAGACTTCAGCTCAGGTCATGATCTCACAGTTCGTGAGTTCAAGCCCCGCATCGGGCTCTGTGCTGACAGCTCGGAGCCTAGAGCCTGCTTTGGATTCTGTGTCTGCCTCTCTCTCTGCCACTCCCCCACTCATGCTCTGTCTCCCTCCATCTCTCAAAAATGAATAAACATTAACAAAAAAAAAATTTTTTTTTAAAAAAAGCAAGAATAGTAGGAAAGCTCTTTTGAATGCCCAGGACATTAAGCAAGGGTCCATGTTTTATAAGGTTTTGGGTAGCCCACCCCTCACCCCTCACCCCTTAACCACCCCCCACCCCCTTCCCTCTCAGGTCCTACCCTTATTGGCCTGGTAGCTCGAGGTGCTGGCTGGTCCATCCCTGATTGGCTCAATTCCATTATGAGAGTTGGCCTAAGACCACACTTAGGTCTTTTGTCAAATTCCTGAGGGAAACCTCAGGGGGAGTAGGTGGGGCCTGTTACATTCTGAAGAGGAACCTTAAGCCTGAGGGGGTTTACTGTGTTCAGACCTACTCCCAGCATTGTTCCAAAATAGGTGTTTTTCCCCACCCGGGACCTCAGGTCCTATCCCTTCCCTCTCTAATTTATCCTATCTTTTCCTATCATATCACCCTGTAGTAAGTTCCAGATCCAGTGGTGATCTTGGTTATGATAGCACCTGTATCCGGGGGTACTCCTCCAATTTGGGGAGAGCATTTGTTTAAAATCATATAAGCTACTGTAAACCAATAGGACCCATCTGGCTTTTTCACAGGCCAGCCGGGTTGTTCTATGGTGAAATTGTAGGCACACTAATTTTTTCCTTAATTTAAATATGTCCTATTACATGCTTTCCAAGGATGTTTCCTAAATTGGGACCTCTAAGGCGTTTAGCCTTCATGGGGGGTCTGTCATCAATTGTTAGGAATCGAATCTGTCACTAAATACCTCTCAGTCCTTTAGGTATTTCATTTTTATTGGTAAAATGTTCTAAATCAGTAGGATATCCTGTATCATTGTTACCTGGGCCCCGTATCTAGCAGCATAGTGGTATAAGTAGTATTTTTATTTACAAGAGGGTTTTCTATTGATACGGTTACTGTAACATGGACGGATGTTTCTGGCTTTAGCCGGGAGACAGAGACTGCTGAGTCCCTCTGAGGGTCCCCTGGGGTTTTCTCTCCTTCGGTTATTGGTGACTTATCTGTTAGTGGGATTTGGCTTTATAAAGGGGTTAGTATTTACAGTAAATGGATTGCTGGGTTGACAGGTGTTTCTTTTTTCTTTAGGCCTATTTACATTAAAAGATCGGTTGTTTCTATTTCTCTGCCACCGTAAGTAGTTTCTGGGGTTTCTACTGGGTTTGTCTTTTCGTAATTTGTTTCGCAAGGTGGAGTCCTAAATGGTTTTGACTGACGGTAGCACCTTGTAGCCTCAGGTCTGTGTGGTCTAAGGTGATTGCCACGGTCTATTTACATTCGGTGGAGGCCTGTTATCTTTATGTACACAAATGGAATCTTGACTTGTTTCCTCAGCTGTTCTTATCAGTCACTTCTATGTTTCTATGGCCTGTAAATACAGTACATAAGACTGCAGTACATTCAGACTGCCTTTTAAAAACTGTTCCGTCCCTTCTGCGGGTAGCGGTGAATGTGTCTGTCCCTGTCATAATAGTTAATAGTCCTAATTTCATTATTATATTACTACTCCTCCTGGTGTTTTCCATGGAGATATTTTAAGGTATGATATGTGAAGTGTAGGCCATCTTCCTGTCCACATTGTTGCTATTGGTCAAGTGAAACCCTTTGAAATTAGTATTATTTTCTCCAGATGATCTAAGGTGTTAAGTTTTAACATCAGCGGTAAGGGGCCCAAGATGTACAGTTTCTGCTTCTGGAGGATCAAATTCTCTCCTCCTTTGGTCCATAAATCTAACAGGCTTGGGGTTTCTGTGTCCAGATCAGTTTGCTGGAATTCTGTTCGAATTTTCTGTCATTTCTGGGCTGGCGTAAGTTCTCACTTTGGGGACTGACTAGATACAGTTTTATCTACAGGCATACCTTAGAGATGGCGTGGGTTCTGTTCCATACCACTGCAATAAAGCAAATAGCACAGTAAAGGTAGTCAAAAGAATTTATGGTTTCCCAGTGCATGTAACAGATTTGTTTACGCTATATTGCGGCCTATGCAATAGCATGATATTCAAAGAAACAGTCTACATACCTTTATTGCCAAAAAACAAGAAAAATGCTGCAGAGCCTCTGAGTTCCCAGTGAGTCACAATCTTTTTGCTGGTGGAGGATCCCGTCTCAGTGCTGATGGCTGCTGACCGATCGGGGTGGTGCTCGCCGAAGGCCGGGGAGGCTGTGGCAACTTCTTAAACTAAGACAACAGGGAAGTGTGCCGCGACCTTTCACAAATGACTTCTCCATAGCACGGGATGCTGCTTGATAGCATTTTACCCACCATTTTGAACTCCTTTCAAAACTGGAGTCAGTCCCCCCAAACCCTGTCACTGCTTTATCAACCCAGCCTCTGTGATAGTCTCAATCCCTTGCTGTCATTTCAACAGTCTTCACGGCATCTTCACCACGAGAGGATCCCATCTCGAGAAACCGCTTTCTTGGCTCATCCATCAGAAGCAACGCCTCATCGGCTCAGGTTTTATCATGAGATTGCAGGCAGGAAGTCGGTCCTGTCTTCAGGCTCCATTTCTTTCTTCTCGTTCTTTTTCTTTTTTTTGTAATTTACATCCATGTTAGTCAGCGTGTAGTGCAATAATGATTTCAGGAGTAGAATCCAATGATTCGTCCCCTACCTATAACACCCAGTGCTCATCCCAACAAGTGTCCTCCTCTTTTCTTTTTTATTAAAAAAAATTTTTTTTAAGTTTATTTATTCTTGAGAGAGAGACAGTGTGAGTTGAGGAGAGGCAGAGAGGGAGACACAGAATCCGAAGCAGGCTCCAGGCTCCAAGCTGTCAGCACAGAGCCTGACGTGGGACGTGAACTCACAAACTGCAAGATCATCACCTGAGCCGAAGTCGGATGCTTAACCCACTGAGCCACCCATATGCCCTACCAACAAGTGTCTTCCTTAATGCCCCTTGCCCATTTAGCCCATACCCCCACCAAAAACCCCTCCAGCAACCCTCAGTTTATTCTCTGTATTTAAGAGTCTTTTATGTTTTGTCCCCCTCCCTGTTTTTATGTGATTTTTGCTTCCTTTCCCTTAATGTTCATCTGTTTTGTATCTTAAATTCCACGTATGAGTGAAGTCATATGATATTTGTCTTTCTCAGACTGGCTAATTTCGCTTAGCATAATACACTCTAGTTCCATCCATGCTGTTGCAAATGGCAAGATTTCATCCTTTTTGGTTGCCGAGTAACACTCCACTGTATATATAGACCACATCTTCTTTATCCGTTCATCCCTCGATAGACATTTGGGCTCTTGCCATACTTTGGCTGTTGTCGATAGTGCTGCTATCAACGTGGGGGTGCATGTGTCCCTTCGAAACAGCACACCTGTATTCTTTGGATAAATGCCTAGTAGTACAATTGCTGGGTCCTAGGGTAGTTCTATTTTTAGCTGTTTGAGGAACTTCCATGCTGTTTTCCAGAGTGGCTGCACCAGCTTGCATTCCCACCAGCTTCATTCCCACCGGCTTGCATTCCCACCGGCTTGCATTCCCACCAGCTTGCATTCCCACCAGCAGTGCAAAAGGGTTCCTCTCAGGCTCCAGTTCTAATTCTAGTTCTTTTGCTGTTTCCACCACATCTGCAGTCATGTCCTCCGCTGAAGTCTTGAATTCCTCAAAGTCACCCCTGAGGGTTAGAATCAACTTCTTCCAAGCTCTTTGTTAATGTTGATATTTTGACCTCTTCCCACGAATCACGAATGTTCTTAATGGCATTAAAAAAAAAAAAATGGTGAATCCTGGGGCACCTGGCTGGCTCAGTCTGTAGAGCACGTGACTCCTGATCTCAGGGCCATGAGTTCAAGCCCCATGTTGGGCCTAGAGCTTACTTTAAAACAAAACAAAACAACAACAAAAAAACGGTGAATCCTTTCCAGTTTACTTTACCCTGGTCCATCAGAGGAATCACTATGGTGACTCTGGCAAGCTACAACATGTATTACTTTTTTTTTTTTTAATTTCTTTAATGTTTATTTATTATTGACAGATGGAGAGAGACAGAGCATGAGCAGGGGAGGGGCAGAGAGAGGAGGAGACACAGAATCCGAAGCAGGTTCCAGGGTCTGAGCCGTCAGCACAGAGCCCGACACGGGGCTCGAACTCACAAACCGCGAGATCATGACCTGAGCCGAAGTCGGACGCTCAACCGACTGAGCCACCCAGGCGCCCCAACATGTATTACTTAAATAAGAAAACTTGAAAGTCAGAATTACTCCTTTTTCCATGGCCTGCAGAAGGGATGTTGTGTTAGCTAGCAGGCAAGAAAAAAATTAAAATCTCTTGCTATGCCTCCATCAGGACTCTTGGGTGACCAGGTACACTGTCAAGGAGCATGATGAAATAAATCCTTCCTGCAGAGCAGTTCTCAACAGTAGGCTTCAAATCTTCAACCAATCAGATTGTACACAGATGTACTGTCATCTAGGCTTTGTTGCCCCATTTCTACAGCACAGGCAGTGTGGTTGAGCATAATCCTCCAGGGCCGTAGAATTTTCAGGATGGTGAGCGGGCACTGCCTTCCGCTTACAGTCACCGGCTGCATTAGCCCCTGACAGGAGAGTCAGCGCGTCCTCTGAGGCTGTGAAGCGCAGCCCTGCCTGCTAGATCTCTGGGTCCCTTGCTACAGCTCCACGTCAGCACCTGCTGCTTCCCTCCTTGCACCCTGAGGTTATGGACTCCACTCCCTTCCTTAAACCTCATGGACCTCCCTCTGCTGGCTGCAGACTTCTCTTCTGCAGCTTCCTCACCTCTCTCAGCCTTCCTAGAATCGAAGAGAGTTGAAGCCTTGCTCCGGATGAGGCTTTGGCTTAAGGGAAGGTTGTGGCTGCTTTGATATTTTGTCCAGACCACTACCAATTTCTCTCCGATCAGCAATTCGGCTGTCTCACTTTCTTAGCGTGTGTGTTCACTGGAGTAGCACTTTTAATTTCTCTCAAGAACTTTTCCCTTGCAGTCGTGGCTTGGCTAGCCAGTGCAAGAGGCCTGGCTTTTGTTCGTTCTCAGCTTTTGAGATGCCTTCCTCACTAAGCTTAATCATTGCTAGCTTTTGAGTTCAAGTGAGAGACAGCAACTCTTCCTCTTACTTGAACACTTAGAGGCCACTGTAGGGTTACTAATTGGCCTCATTTCCAAACTGTTGTGCCTGGAGGAATAGGAGACCTGAGGGGCAAGAGAGAGAGAGAGAGAGAGAGAGAGGGAAATGAGGAGTGGCTGGCTGATGGAACGGTCACAACACACACAACGTTTATTAAGTTCACCTTCTTATATTCTGGTCCCCAGAACAATTAAAATAGTAATATCAAATATCACTGATAACAGATCACCGTAACAGATATACTAACAACAGAAGAGATTGTAATATCGTGAGAATTACTAAAATGTGACACAGAGACACAAAGTGAGCAAACGCTTTTGGGAAAAAGTATTGATAGACTTGGTTAGGCAACGTTGCCACAAATTTTCAATCTATAAAAAATGTAATGTTGGGGGGTTGAGCGTCCGACTCCTGAGCTCAGGTCGTGATCTCACAGTCCGTGAGTTCGAGCCCCGCGTTGGGCTCTGTGCTGACAGCTCAGAGCCTGGAGCCTGCTTTGGATTCTGTGTCTCCCTCTCTCTCTGCCCCTCCCCTGCTCATGCTCTGTCTCTCTCTGTCTCCAAAATAAACAAAAGCATGAAAAAAAAAATTTTTTTAAATGCAATGTCTGCCAAGCACAATAAAGCAATGAGCAATACAATGAGGTATGCCTATAGTTACATTTAGTTCCATGTTCCATTTTTTGATTAATTTTGTGAAGTGTGTAAGGTCCGTGTCTGGACATATTTTTCTGCACATAGATACCCTGCTGTTCCAGCACCATTTATGGAGGAGACACTCTTTCCTCTATTGTATTGTCTTTCCTCCTTTGTCAAAGATCAACTGACTATGTGGGTCATTTTCTGGGCTCTCTATTCTGTTCCACTGATCTGTTCTTTCACCAATACCGTACTGTCTTCATCACTGTAGACTTACATTAAGTCTTGAAGTTGTTGGGTAGTGTCTGTATTCTAACGTCATTCTTCCCCTTTAATATTGAGTGGGCTATTCTGGATCTTTTGCCCTCCGTGTAAATTTAAGGATCACTTTGTTGATATCCACATAATAACTTGCTGGGATGTAACTGAGATTTGTTTCTTCTCTAAGTGTATTAGCTTGGATTTCCTCTCTAAGTCAGTTATCATTGCTTATCCACTTTCCATCTTCCAAAATGTTGTTGACATCTCCCATGATGATGTTGAAAAGTATGATGATGGGGGACATCTTTGCCTCATTCCTGATCATAGTAAGAAAACTCTGAGTTTCTCACCATTTAAGTATAATAACATTTGTACATTTCTTGCAGATGCTCTTAAATTGAGCAAGTTCCCCTCTATTCCTAGATTGCTGAGTTTTTATCATAATTGATGTGGAATTTTATCAAATGTTTTTCCTGCATCTATTGCCCAGAAACAGGGCAAGTGTCAGAAGAGACTAGGTCACAGTTGGTCGTAATCGGGGATACAAGACATATGCCCATTCCAAACCCTAACCTACACAAATATGTACATTGTACCTGAAGGTAAAGCTTAAGAGTCTGGACTGCCTTGCTCAGATGGGGCCTCTCTAGCTGCTGAGGTATCCTTCACTAAGTGATAACTTCACTATCACACCTGGGAACCTTGATGACTGGTTAGCACAGGAATTCATCAGGTACCCGGCAAAATGATTCTACTGTTGCTAGTTTAAAGCTAACGTCTCTGAAAGGTTTGGGGGTTGTGCTCTCTCTCCCCTGGAGGCTAGGCAGGCAGATGAGGACCAGTCTGAACTCCACGGGTCTGTCGTGTCCTGGTTACCTAAGGTTGGCTGATGGGGTACATTCTTCACATGTGTGCATCAATATTTCAGGGTAGGGGCACCTGGCTGGCTCAGGCCATACAGCATGTAACTCCTGATCTCAGGGTCATGAGTTCAAACCCCATGCTGGGCAGAGAGCTTTAAAAAAATTTTTTAATAGTTTTTAAATTTTTCATTTTATTTTAGAGAGGGGGGTGGGAGGGAGAGAGAGAGAGAGCGAGCGAGAGAGAGAATGAGTCCCAAGCAGGCTCCATACTCAGTGCAGAGCCTGATGCAGGGCTCAATCCCATGACTCCAGGATCATGACCTGAGCCAAAATCAAGAATCAGACGTTCAACTGATTGAGCCACCCAGGCACCCCTAAAATTTTTTTTAAAAAAGAAAAAAAAAGGGGGTGCCTGGGTGGCTCAGTCGGTCCAGTGTCCGACTTCGGCTCAGGTCATGATCTCACAGTCCGTGGGTTCGAGCCCCGTGACGGGCTCTGTACTGACAGCTCAGAGCCTGGAGCCTGCTTCGGATTCTGTGTCTCCCTCTTTCTCTGACCCTCCCCCGTTCATGCTCTCTCTATCTGTCTCAAAAATAAATAAATGTTAAAAAAAAATTTTTTTTTTTAAAAAGAAAAAAAAAATAGTACTGAAAGTCTCAGTAGAAGCCAGGTCATGTGAGCAGGCTGTTGACAGTACAAAGAACCTATCAATTTCAAGCCCAAACCCCCACACATGTGCCTGTTCCCCATGAAGGCACAGCTGGAAGAAACTGCTGCCTTGCTAAGGTGAAGCTGGGCTGGCTAACTCGGGTACCCTTCACCAAGAGACACTTGGGAGCCTTGATTGCTGGAGAAGCCACAGACCTCATTAGGAAGCCACTCCAAATATGGACTGTTGCCAGTTTAAAGCTTCTGCCTTGAGGTGCCCGGTTCACTCAGTCAGTTGAGCATCCGACTTCGGCTCAGGTCATGATCTCGTGGTTCGTGAGTTCGAGCCCCGAGTCGGCCTCTGTGCTGACAGCTCAGAGCCTGCAACCTGCTTCAGATTCTGTGTCTCCCTCTTTCTGCACCCCTCCCCCACTCACACTCTGTCTTTCTCTCTCTCTCTCTCTGTCTCTCAAAAATAAATAAATTTTTTTAATTAAATAAATAAATAAAGCTTCTGCCTTAAAAAGATTTTTCTGGAGTTGGGCTCCCTCCCGGTTGGAGGCTATGCAGTTGGTGGGAGCCAGCCTGAGCTCCAGAGGCCTGGAGTGTCCACGCTGCCAAGGGTGGCTGATGTATATTGTGTAAGCATGGGCCACTTGGATTGGTTCAGCAAGGGACCTGAAACAGGGCCAGTGCTGAGAGAACCAGACACAGGAGTGGTGTATTGTGGGTCCAAGGAATCTGGATAATTCCAAGCCCTAACCTCCACAAACGCCTACGTGGGGGCCGATGGCAGGGCACCCTAGAATATGCCACGATGGCATATTATTTTGAATTAAAGTTACTCACACAGTCAATGCAAGAATACGCTCCGCCCCCCTTTTCTCTAGAAAGCAGGAAATGAATCTCCCCTGTGAAACGTACCCTTCCTGTACCAAGAGGTAAAGACACATCCTTATTTCCAGAGATAGAGCACTCAGAGCTGAGAAGGCTAGATAAACAAACCTTATTACTTTTACTAATTTATTACCCCAGCCCAAACCCAGTTTAGATTCCCTTTCTTTTTTGCGAGAGAGAAAGAGAGAGCATGCACGCGCATGAGCAAGTGAGCATGAGTCGGGGAGGGGCAGAGGGAGTGAGAGAGGATCCTAGGCAGGATCCATGGCTAGTGTGGAGCCCGACACAGCGCTCGGTCTCACGACTGTGTGATCATGGCCTGAGCCAAAAATCAAGAGTTGGAGGCTTAACCTACCGAGCCACCAGGCCCCCCTAGACTCCCTTATTTTTTTTAATGCTTACTTATCTTTGAGGGGGGTGAAGGGGCAGAGAGAGGGAGACAGAGGATCCAAAGCAGGCTCCGCACATGTGGGGCTCTGTGCTGATGGTACAGAGCCTGATGTGGGGCTCAGTCTCATGAACTGGGAGACCATGACCCGACCCAAAGCCAAATGCTTAACTGACTAAGCCATCCAGGCACCTCCCTTGATTCCCTTACTAATTGAGCTCTTGAACGTAACTTTTCTTTGTCCTGTTAATTACTCACAGTTCTATTGGTTCTTTGTCTAAAAGTAGGAATTTTGCCTGCCTTGGTCATTTCTTTAGGTCTCAATTTTAATATTGCGCTTCTGTGCACAGGTATTTAAATGTGTTTTTTTTTTCTCCTCTTAATTTGTCTTATGTCAATTTGATTCATAGATCAGCTAGAAGGATCTAGAAGAGTAGAGACAAATTTTCTTCCCCAACAGATGGCATAGTCAGCAGGATGAATTTAACACTGCTGTAGCTGAGAGACTCAGGACATCTGACAAAAGCCAGCAGAAGCTAAGAATCCTTATCGTGTCAACCTCCCAGATGTCAGCCTGAGGGTCTAATGGGGCAAGATTGGTGAGAAACTTTTCCCCCCTTCAATTTCTGAATTTAGATTAGTAGGGAAAAATAATTGCATAACTAGTTCCTTGGGCTTAGTGACTCTGCTAAGTTTGGGAGAATACTCTTGGTTTAACTTAACCCATTCCCTCCCAGCAACGGTCACCATTTTTCTTTGTTTTTGTCTTGTGTATATTTGTCATGAGAAGGAACTACCATAGGGGGAAAACATAGGCATGTGACCTATAAACCTGATGTTCAAGCTGGCTTCACACACAGGTGCATTTACAGTTCTCATCAGAGCAGCATCTGTTTAGGTAAACATTGCAGCGGCTCCTCTATGTGAAAATCAGATGAGGTATCTCCTTTCATCTTGTTTCATGTCCTAAAAGCTTGGCTTTGTGACCGGTGAAAATATTCCCTCTTGTCTCTACCATCTGTGGGGGGTATTTAGTGGGGTGCACTTAGTGGGATGCACCTTAGTGGCCTGTCAATAGAGTAGGGTTCCAAGATGTGCAGTTAAACACAGCACTGTCTTTGCCCGGCTGTGCCAACTCTCAGGGGAGTCTGTCATAAGAGGTCCCAGCCCATAAGGGACCTTTGTCGTTTCAGCATTTGTTGCTTGTTAGTACTGGAAAGTCCCATTCCAGTCGCACCTGCTCAGTGACACATATTAGCAGGTCTGTGACTGGGGGTGTCTCACATTTTCATGGGCGACCAGAGACACCATTTTCAATGCATCAGCCTTACTGCCTTTGTAATGAAGACCTTCGTTATCTTTTTTTTAGGTTTATTTATTTATTTTTGCAAGAGATGAGCAGGGGAGGGAGAGAGATTTTCAAGCATGAGCAGGGGAGGGGCAGAGAGAGAGGGAGAGAGAGAGAATCCCAAGCAGGCTCCGTGCTGTCGGCACAGAGCCTGACATGGGGCTCAAACCCATAAACTGTGAGATCATGACTCAGTCAAAATCAAGAGTTGGATGCTTAATGGACTGGGCCACCCAGGTGCCCCAAAGGCCTTCATTTTTTTATGCTCTTTGGGGGAGTAAACTTTTGGATCATGAGGGTTGCATCCCCTATGCCCTCTCCAGAGACACCTCTTGTAGCAATGGTCTAAGCCTGGAAATTTGCATCTGGGCATTCCCATAAAAAAAAAAAAAAAAAAAAAAGCTTATTACTTTGAGTCACTAATGAGATTAATAAGGTCCTACTTGTCAATGGCCAGATGATGGATCCTTTAAATTGGTTATATTATTTGTAGAAAGATCTCAATTGTCATATTAGCATAACAGGGTTTTTTTAATGTTTATTTATTTATTTTGAAAGAGAGAGAGTGTGTGAGCAGGAGATAGGCAAAGAGAAAGGGAGAGAGAGAATCCCAAGCAGGCTCAACCAGAGTTGAAGAGTACAATCACTAAAATGAAAAATACATTAGAGGGAATCAGCAGCAGATGAAAGGATGCAGAAAAGTGGACCAACAATCTGGAAGACAGGGTAATGGAAAGTATCAAGGTACACAGCAAAGAATAATAAATAATAATTTTTAAATGAGACAACATCAAGTATGTTAACATTTGTAATTATAGGGGTCCCAGAAGGAGAAAAAAGAGACAAAGGGACAGAAAACTTACTTGAAGAAATAATAGCTGAAAACTTCCCTAACCTGCAGAAGGAAACAGACATCCAGGTCCAGGAAGCACAGAGAACCCCAAACAAGATGAATCCAAGGAGGACCACACCACAACACGTAATAATTAAAATGTCAAAGATTCGAGACAGGGGATCTTTAAAGCAGCCAAAGAAAAGCAGCTACTTATGTACAAGAAAAACCCCATAAAGCTATTAGCTAATTTTTAAGCGGAAACTTTGGAGGCCAGAAATGAGTAGCATGATATATTCAATGTGCGGAATGGGGTGGGGGAGGGAGCGCCTGGTTGGCTCAGTTGGTAGAGCCTGCAACTCTTGATCTTGGGGTCATGAGTTTGAGCCCCACGTTGGGCGTAGAGCCTACTTGAAAAAAAAAAAAAAAAGATAAGACAAAGTGCTGAATGGGAAAACAAAAACAAAAATAGAACCAAGAATAATCTTCTTGGCAAGGTTATTCAGAATTGAGAGGTTTTTTTTTTTTTTAAGTTTATTTTTTGAGAGAGAGAGAACAAGTGGGGGGGGGGGTACAGAAAGAGAGGGAGAGTGAAGACCCAAAGCGGGTTCTGCGCTGATGGCACAGACCCCCGACGCGGGGCTCAAACTCACAAGCCATGAGATCACGACCTGAGCCGAAGTCAGAAGTTCAAGCAACTGAGCCACCCACACACCTCAAAATCATTCAGAATTGAAAGGGAGGACTGCCGGGGTGGCTCAGTGTGGGGAGTGTGCGACTCTTGATCTCAGTGTCATGAGTTTGAGCCCCACGTTGGGAGTAGAGGTTACTTAAAAATAAACTTAAAAAAAAAAAAAAAAAGAATTGAAGGAAAGAGTTTCCCAGACAAGTAAATGTTAGAGTTCATCACCACTAAACCAGCCTTACAAGAAATGTCAGAGAGAGTTTTTTTTAAGAGGAAAAGGCCATAATTAGAAGAAAATTGTGAAATGAAAAAAACTGCATGAGTAAAAGCAAACAGTTAAGTAGTAGATCAAAAACATACAAAACTAATATAAGGATTAAAAGACAAAAGTAGTAAAATCAGTTATGTCTAAAATATTAGGGGATTCACAAAATAATATAAGACATGACATCATAAACATAAAACATGGAAGGGGGCAGTAAAAATGTAGTGGTTTCAGAATGTGTTTGAATGTAAGCAACCGTCAACTTAATTTAGCCTGCTATATAGTGAGGATGTTATATATAAACTTCAAGGGAACACAAGTCAAAAACCCATAGTGGATACACAAAAAAATAAAGAGAAAGGAATCTGAGCATAACACTAGAGAACGTCGTCAATCACAAGGGAAGAAACAGAGGAGAACGACAAAACCAACCAGGAAAAAAATTACCAAATGGCAATAAGTACATACCTATCGATAGTCACTTTATTTATTTTTTTTAACGTTTATTTATTTTTGAGACAGAGAGAGACACAGCATGAACGGGGGAGGGGCAGAGAGAGAGGGAAACACAGAATCGGAAGCAGGCTCCAGGCTCTGAGCCATCAGCCCAGAGCCCGACGCGGGGCTCGAACTCGCAGACCACGAGATTGTGACCTGAGCCGAAGTCGGACGCTTAACCGACTGAGCCACCCAGGCGCCCCTCGATAGTCACTTTAAATGCGAATGGTCTAAATGTTCCAATGAAGAACAGAGGGTAACCGAATGGATTAAAAAATAAAAACCAAGACCCATCCGTACGATGCTTATAAGAGACTCACTTCAGACGTAAAGACACATACCGACTGAAAGTAAAGGGACAGAAAAAGTCCCTGGAAATGGAAGAAAAAAAAAAAAAAAAAAAAAAAAAACCAGGAAAAGAAAAAAAAAAAAAAAAAAAAAAAAAAAAAGCCAGGGTAGCAGTACTTCTATCAGACAGAATAGACTTGGAGATAAAGACAAGAGATGAAGAGGGGCAGTACCTAATGACAAAGAGGTCGAGCCAACATGAGGATATAACAATTTAAGGATCAATGTACCAAATACAGGAGCGTGTAATTACATAAATTTGTAACAAATATTAACAGGCATACAGGGAGAGATCGACATTAACACAATAATAGTAGGGGCTTTAACACCCCACTCACATCAGTGGATAGATCGTGCAGACAGAAAATCAATGAGGACACCTTGGCCTTGAATGACACATGAGACCA
The DNA here is from genome assembly GCF_023721935.1 of Panthera uncia. Classification (NCBI taxonomy): domain Eukaryota; kingdom Metazoa; phylum Chordata; class Mammalia; order Carnivora; family Felidae; genus Panthera; species Panthera uncia. The sequence continues at coordinate 153,087,968 of NC_064810.1, forward strand.
GATGGACCCACGTGATATATATAGAACCATCCAAACAAAATAGCTTAATACCCATTTTCTTCGCCCTGGAGGTGTGCAGGCGATTCTCGACTGACACGAGGTGCACAGGTCTGGAGGGTCCTAGCTCCCTGGCCAGACTAATGGAATACATACTGTGCATGTACAGGCTGCACAGGTTAGGGCGGCCAGGGTCCTGGAACAGGACCGTGCATCTTGAGGCCAGCTAACGGAGGGGGCTGTTAGGGGTACCTGGCTTCATGCCTTAACCTACCCACATGTGTATATTCCCCTGCAGACATAGCTGGAGGAGTCTGGACTGCCTTTTAAGGCTGGGCAGGAGAGATACTCAAGTACCCTCTAGTAACAGACATCGGGGAGCCTCGATGCCTGGGGAAGCTTGGGAGCGGGAGTCCAAATGGGGACTGACGATCACCACTTAAAGCTGCTGCCTCAGAAATATTCTCTGGGTGGGAGCACCCACCTCCCCAGAAGCTAGGTGGTTTTGGAGGACTGTCTGAGCCCCAGATGCCTGGAGGGCCCTGAGAGCCCAAGGCTAGCTGGGCATGCACGTGACCGGGCACGCATGGTGGCATCTGAAGTAGGGCAGCTACAGGGAGAGGCTTAGTTGCAGAATGGGCTGTTGGGCCCACAACTGAGCACCTGCCTCATTCAAGCCATAAGCCACACAAATGCACATATTCCCTCTGAAGAGAAAGCTGGAGAAATCTCAGCTGTCTTGCTAGGGCTGGGAGTGGGGGGGCCTCGCACAGAACGGTCCCATCTGTCCAGTTCCAAGCCCTAACGTGCACAAATGAGCACAGGTATTGGCTTTTCCTCCATCCCTCGCCTAGGATCACATTCCCAAATAAATGACTTACACATAAGTTTTAATGACGAAGCCTGACTTCAGAGGAATCAGGCTGAGATACCCAGCGTCTATAAAAATTCTTTCGCTTCAGATTATAGAATCAGCTAAGGAGTTAAGATTTATTCCAGATTTGTGAAGACTCCTGTCAGAATTCCTTCTCCCACGTATACACGTCCTGTCAAGCCTGCCCACCCCAAATCCCACTCCACCATGGTTTCTTGCAACGTCTTGGTTGAGACCGCTCCGGGCAGTAAGCCACAGTCACTTCTCTCTGCAGAAAGCCCCAAGCGGACACGTATGGCACGTGACAAAGGCATCTTACGAAAGCGTGGCTGAGGCAAAGAGTTTCTGTGATGGAAGAGGCTCTTCACCCTGAATAACCTCAGGTACAAGCCGGGCCTAAAAAACTTCGGTTTGGAAAGCACCTTGAACCATGAGCTTGTACACGACCCAAGGCAGACACCTAAAGTATCTGGCAAACCCACTGCTCTGTAGCACTTAATCTTTTGTGTCCATATTCCCGGCGATAATTATACTTACAGTTGTATTTGTAACCGTGCGCAAAGCGGATGTGTGGTTTCTTGACCAAATGACTTGCGATCATTGGACTTCTGGGCAATTGTTCACGGATAGTTTTTCATCTATTTCTTTTTTGAAGTTTGTTTATGTATTTATTTTGAGAGACAGAGAAAGCACACACGTGAGGAAGGGGCAGGGAGGAGAGGGAGAGAACCCCGAGCAGGCTCTGCATCACCAGTGCAGAGCCTGACGCGGGGCTCGCACTCAGTAGCCGTGAGACCGTGATCTGAGCCGAAATCAGGAGTCAGGCGCTTAACTGACCGAGCCGCCCAGGCGCCCCAATGGATTGTTTTTTAAACAGGATAAATTCATGGCTGTCATGCAGACAGACTAGAATAGGTCAGAGATGATAGTGAACTCATTGACAAGTTGGACGACTAAGACATTACGGGTGGTTCAAATTCAAAGGTCCACACGCATATAAATAACGCTGAGAGGGACTTACAGATGGTGCAAAGTTGGAAAAACTCAAAGCGAAAGGGAATTCTATGGTATTTCCACGTATCAAAATGTATCTGCGTGTGTGTGGACAAGAGCCATTGGCGCTGTTCCCAGCCATCTACAATTCACAGACACAAAAGAGCTCAAGGACAATGAAAAGCACAGACGCTTCACAGAATTGGATAACCCAGAAGGGGGTTTAGACCCCACCTGCCTGTTTTTCCATTGAACGCGCCCAGTAATCATTTTGCTCTGGTTCAACCGTCTTTCACATTTCTCCCTACGTTGTCCGGTTTGACCCCCTTATTTCACAGATAAAGAAAAGGAGGCCTAGGTGAAAATAGCAGCCGTAATAATGTATCGGCCACAAAGAAGGGCAACCACATCGGAGGATCTGGGACATTTGCTTCTCCGGGACTATGCTGAACCTGTACTTTTTTGGGTTTTTTTTAATGTTTATTTATTTATGAGAGAGAGAGAGAGAGAGAGAGAGAGAGAGCATGAATGGGGGAGGGTCAAAGACAGGGAGAGAGAATCTGAAGCAGGCTTCGCACTGTCAGCACAGAGCCCAACACAGGGCTCAGTCCCACGAACAGTGAGATCGTGACCTGAGCCCAAGTAGGACGGTTAACCGACTGAGCCACCCAGGCGCCTCTGGACGTGTCCTTCTGGCCGTTACTTCCCAATCTTCCTGCATTCCCTTTGTTGTTTTATTTCCACGGTTCCTTTAATTGACCTGTTGCTTTTCATTTCCTAATATCATCACTGGGCCAACCTTGTTCTTGCCCTGGGTCAAGGTGACAGGCTAGCTTGCCTAGTGACTTCACATACCTGACCTCAGCCACTGTCATTTTATTTGCCAAACTTTGAATAAAGCAGAGCCTTATGTTGTTCCTGCATCGTGGGTACCAATGACTATCTACAGCTAAACCTGAGGTTTGCGATCAGAAAACAAGAATTGCTTTGAATCCCACAAACCAAAAGTAGATGAACCTTAAGTATCTTTTCATTAGCTTGCTGGTTTCTCAGTTTCAGTTTTCTCTCAAAAGAGCTAAAGAGAGGGGCGCCTGGGTGGCTCAGTCGGTTAAGCTTCCGACTTCTCAGGTCATGACCTCACAGTTCGTGGGTTTGAGCCCCGTGTCAGGCTCTATGCTGTCATAACAGCTCAGAGCCTGGAGCATGCTTCAGATTCTGTGTCTCCCTTTCTCTCTGCTCCTCCCTGACTTGCACACACTCTCTGTCTAACAATAAACAAACGTTAAAAAAAATTTTTAAAGGGGCATCTGGGTGGTTCAGTCAGTTGAGCATCTGACTTTGGCTCAGGTCGTCATCTCACAGTTCTTGGGTTTGAGCCTCATGTCGGGCTCTGTGCTGACAGCTGCTTCACATTCTGGTTCTCCCTCTCTCTCTCTCTATCCCTCCCTGGCTCATGCGCGTGCTCTCTCTCTCTCTCAAAAACAAATAAAAACATTTAAAATATTTAAAAAAAGAAGTCTGCCTTCCCAGAGTGTACAGTTCAAACAGGGGTCTTGATATATACCGTGGGCTGAAAATGCCTTGAGTCAAGAATGACAGGGACATGAAACAAACAGGAAATCAGACGGCAAGGCTTCTCAGTCTGCAAGTGCGATGGGACAAGATGGAGGACCATTGGGTCAGATTTCCCAGCCTACGGCGCACCTGAGCAAGGTCCAGCTACGTGTAGGGCTTAGGAAACATGGTGACAATCATCCAAGGAAGGTAAAAGTAACAAGGAACCAGAACATTCAAAGTTACCTACAAGAAAAAAAAAAAAAAAAAAAAAAAAAAAAAGTGGGCGCCTGGGTGGCTCAGTCGGTTAAGCGTCCGACTTCAGCTCAGGTCACGATCTCACGGTTCGAGCCCCGAGTCCGGCTCTGGGCTGATGGCTCAGAGCCTGGAGCTTGCTTCCGACTCTGTGTCTCCCTCTCTCTCTACCCCTCCCCCGTTCATGCTGTGTCTCTCTCTGTCTCAAAAATAAATAAACATTAAAAAAAATTAAAAATATATATATATACAAAGTTACCTACAAGAGAAAGTACCTTGATTCATTTCGGTTGGCATTGCTTGCTCTAAATAGTATGGCGTTGGCCTCCCTATACTTGCCTAAGGGAAAAGATTTGTGGTCCTGTTGTTCTTTCTTCTGTTTTACTGACAGACGAAAGGGCAAAAGGTAGAAGGCCACTCCCAGTTGGCAAAGTTCCGACACTAAACCAGCTGAACTAAGGAGGACACACATGAGATTGGTGTGGATGAGTCCAGATAGAAGTAAGTCATAAGGAAAAAAAAAGTCATATAGTAAACAATACAGAACGAATAAGGGAGGAACAGAGTGAGAGACCACAACCAGTTTCACTAGATGGTTACTTGTTATAAGGCTCTTTAAATTCATATTGAGACTGGATTCACATTGTTTAAACTTGACACTCCAGAGGGAGGTCAGATCAGGCATTCTCAAAGAATGGCGTCTTAAAATGCCTACCCTTGGTGTGGTATACGGTAGTTTGGGATAGGGTGCCACCTAGTGGTCGATGGTAAATTTATGTTTTCAAGTTAGGGGTGGGTAGGCAAAGTCAAAGGTCTACACTGGTACCGTCCAATGCATCTGCAACGAGAGCCACATATGTGGGAAGTATGTAGACAGCTGAGGACCATGCGGGTGTTAGCAGTTTCTGTAGAAATGGACAAAGGTTGTGGGAGGCATGTGTTGAGAATAGAGATCATGAGTGATGATTCTAGGTTTGACCCCTCATCCCTGCAACCAGGCCATTCTTCTGGCCTAAGAATCTGTTGGATGATCCAGAGGCCACAGGCACTGAGCCTTACTCTGGGCCCCCAGCTCTTAATTCAGGAATGTTTTGGACCAGCTGTATTGACCTGAAGTCAGAGAGGGTCATGAATGAAGACTATTTGTGCTGAGGGTACTTGAGGAGTGCCCCAGAGCCCTAGTGTATATTGTTTAACCCCAGGTTTAATGAGGGCCACCTGGCCCTGCACATATCCAGGCTGATATATACACACAGGAGGCATGGGCCTAGGAGGGGCAGTGGAGCTTCTGGAAGGCCTAATGTGACCTTGGCTTACCGGCACTTTTCCATTGGCAACCCACCAGCACACGCATCTATCCTCAGATTTTTTAGGTTCTGAAGCTAGCACCTCACTCTATCCCAAAGAATGCTGCTGATCAATGTGCTATTTCCAGACTCAACTCATATCCTTCTGGACCCCCTGGATATGTTTAAAAAAAAAAAAAAAACTGTTGGATTTGCCTAGTGGGATGATTGGCTTCCTTCATTTGGAACCAACTATTGACATTCACCAATACACCTGACAAGCAGTGGGTGAGAAAATGAGGCCCCAGAACTCATGTGTACGGTGGGCAGAACAGCCTGCTTTGTTGTGGAAGGTTCACGGAACTTCTCAACTATCATTGATTGTGCAGGAACATTGAAGACAGTTACATAACCGGGGCACCCGGGTGGCTCAGTCGGTTAGGCGTCCGACTTCGGCTGAGGTCACGATCTCACAGCTCGTGAGTTCGAGCCCCGTGTGGGGCTCTGTGCTGACGTCTCAGAGCCTGGAGCCTGCGTCGGATTCTGTGTCTCCCTCTGTCTCTACCCCTCCCCTGCTCGTGCTCTGTCTCTCTCTCAAAAATAAATAAACATTAAAAAAATTTAATAAAAAAATAAACTCTTTAAAAAAATGAATCATAAGCCTTGCATGTGATAAGGTTTCATCATCGAACATATACATCTATACACAAATGCAGTCTAGAGACTCTAAGATATCATCAGGAACACAGGCTCTTCAAACTTTTCACTCCTCCATCCCAAGACTTTTGTCTTCATGGTATAAGATGGCTGTTGGGAGTTCCAGCCATCACATTGACATTCTGGGCACAAGGATAAAATACTGGGTGAAAAGAGAGAGGGAGAGAGAGAGAGAAACATGTATCAGTCTTTTAAAGCAGTTTTCCAAAAACTGCCATATGACTTTAACTCCTTGCATCTCATTGGCAAGAACTCAGTCATGTGACTATATCTAGCTGCATGGGAGACTGGGAAAATGGGAATGTTTGATCCAAACAGTTTCATGATAAGCTAAAATCAGAAATTATATGACTTTGGAAGATGAAGACAAGTTGGGAGAGGTGGCTAACAGTCTACCTCAGACACATTCCCATATTACACTATTTAAACGGGAGGGAATGTGTAGAAATTTAAGAAATTAGGGGCACTCGGGAGCTCAGTCAGCTAAGTGTCTGATGCTGGATCTCGGCTCAGGTCACAGTCTCAGGGTTCGTGAGTTTGAGCCCCACATTGGGGTCTGTGCTAACAGTGCAGAGCCTGCTTGGGATTCTCTCTCTCCCTCCCTCCCTCTCTCTCTCTGTCCCTCCCCTCTTGCACACTCTCTCTCTCTCTCAAAATAAATAAACTTTAAAAATAGAAATATTATTTTTTAAAAAACAGCTGCATGAAGAAAAAAAAAGAAAGAAATTGGCTACAAGGGGTGATTGGAAAGGGGTAAAAAGGAGAGAAGAATAGGAATGGAGTAATACAGATGAGGACAGAGTTATACTCCTTCGAGAATATCTTTTTGTTACAGAACGATAGTAATGCTTCACAAGCCCTTCACATTTTCCCCTCCAAAAAATAAACAAGTTATAATGAGGATGTGGTGGGAATCCAAGATGTAATGCAAACAGTAACGCATGAACCTGTATTGTAAATAAAACACAAAATCCCACTGAAGGGGGGAGGAAGAAAAGAACCTTGGAAAACAGGATCTTGTCTGCATAATACAAGGTTAAAGACAAGAAAGAACTACATAAATGCTGTCATCTAGATAATAAATGTGCTTTCCAAAGGTGGGTTAACAATTCTGACACAACTTTATGTGTACTTTATGAGTAAATAAGTAAGAATATTGTATACAATGGAGAGCCTGGTTTCCCACCACTGGAAAAAAAAAGTTACAAATAAGAAACCCTCTAGTTTTGGATTGGAATCAGAAGTATCAGCATAAAATCATGTGGGTTTTTTTTAACGTTTATTTATTTTTGAGAGAGAGAGAGAGAGAGAGAGAGAGAGAAAACACAAGTGGGGGATGGGCAGAGAGAGAGGGAGACAGAATCCCAAGCAGGCTCCACACTGACAGCAGACAGCCAGATGTGGGGCTCGAACTCTGAAATTCGTGAGATCGTGACCTGAGCCAAAGTCAGGTGCTTAGCCAGCTAAGCCACTCGGGCACCCCTTAAAATACATATACAGATAGGGTCATACAGATATGTGTGTATGCATGGGTTAGTAGAGATACGTGAATTTCCTACATCTTTTCCCATGGAAAGAGCCTAGAAGCAATGAGATCCCAGTAGCCATGAGCACACTTAGCACGCAGATATCGGTCTCTATACAGCATTCTTCAGTAAAAGGACCAGGATTCCTTGGAGAGTGGTTGATTCAAGGTTTGCGGCAGGGAAAAAATAAGATGAATCCAGACTATTTTGTGGTGCCAGAAGTAAGGAAGGGCTGAAAACTGGAAGGGAATTCTCAAGAAGACGCAGGAACCAAACAGAACAAGTTCTGAATGGCCAAAGCTAGAACAATTTGAGCATTAAAATAAATAAATGATGGTGCTGGATTATAACCCATAACATAAGGTAACTATTACGAATCTAGACTGACATAAATAAATGAGAAAAAATTCTTACAGAAAAATCCAGTTGATGGATGTAGAAAGAAGAGGGAAATAGAAAACTCAATAGTAGGCAAGTACCACTGTATTAATTCCTTGCAGACAAGGTGGATGGTAAAATTAGCAGGCAAAATTTGAGGAGAAAAAGGATATTTAGATAATCTTGCAGTATCTACTCCAAGATAGTTCTGAACAGGAGAGGAAGACAGTATTTTACGTGGAGAAACTTCACAGGTTTAACCAAATGGTCGAGGTTAGCATGTAACAATGTAACAATGTCATAAACTCTAAATATGTCACACTGAGAAGGACAAAAGTCATTTTATGGCCTTCTTGCCCATATAACCTCCTTCTAATCATGAGAGAACATCAGACAAGCCCAAATTGATGGACATCTTACAGAATTCCTGACCAACACTCTTTAGAATGTCAAGGTCCTGGAAGATAAGGAAAGATTACGGAATCGTCACAGATTACAAGAATCTGCGGAGAATAACAGCTCAGCGCTCTGTGAAATCCCCAAACAGGAAAAGGACAGCAGTGAAACGCTGCTGAAATTCTATTAAGTTCCGTACTTTACACAATAGTATTACACCAAGTTTAATTTCCTGGTTTTAACCACTGTACTTGGGTTATACAAGGTGTTAGATAAGAAACTAAGCGGGAAATACGTGGGAACTTTCTGAGTCATTTTTGCAACTTTTCCATATAAGCCTAAAACTGGTTAAAAATGAAGTCTTTTTTTAAAGGTACGGTTCTGGGGTGCCTGGCTGGCTCAGTTCATAGAGTATGCCACCCTTGACCTTGGGGTTATGAGTTCAAGCCCCACTTTGGGCCTAGACCTTACTTGAAAAATAGAATAGGATAGGCGCCCGAGTGGCTCAGTCAGTTAAGCGTCTAACTCGGTTTCTGCCCAGATCATGGTCTCATGGTTCATGGGTTCGGGCCCCGAGTCAGACTCTGTGCTGACAGTGTAGAGCCTGCTTGGGATTCTCTCTCTCTTCTTGTCTCTCTCTCTCCCTCTCTCTCAAAATAAATAAATAAACTTAAAAAAAAGGATAAAATAAAATAAAAGGTGTGGTTCTATAAATGTGAGATTTGGTGTAAAAAATAATATATTTTGGTGTGAATAAATTATCATATCTAACAGTTGTTATTAAATATACTTCATACTGTTTTAAAGGGAAGCAGTTTAAAATTATTGCATTGGGGCACCTGGGTGGCTCAGACGGTTAAGCAATGGACTCTCGATTTACCCTTGGGTCATGATCCCAGGGTCCTGAGATCGAGCACTGCATCTGGCTTGAGATTCTCTCTCTCTCTCTCTCTCTCTCTCTCTCTCTATTCCTCTGCCCCTCTCCCCCAGTCGTGCTCGCTCTCTCTCTCTCTCTCTGTCTCAAATAAAAATAAATACATAAATACATAAATTGTTGCATTATGTTTTAATAAGAAATATGTCAAGAGTTCAGCTAAGCTATCCATGCTATCACTGCCTTGGCATTTATTTTGTTTAACCAAGCTGCCTGCAAGGGAGCCTAACTGTCATTAGCCCCCCATACAACCACATGCCCTAGATAATGACCCGAAGAGTCACAAGCCACTATATGTTCCTGACATGACTTCCTCAACAGCGCTTGTGACCCACAGTCTCTCCTCTCTCCAGAGCCTTCCCCTTGTGCACCCCTTAGATAAGATTCCTTGTGAAGGAGTGCCTGGGGTTAAGACTCCCACTTCAGCTCAGGTCATGATCTTGCATTGCAGTTGGGTTCGTGCCCCACCGTGGGGCTCTGTGCTGGCAGCTTGGAGTCTGGAGCCTGCTTCAGATTCTGTGTCTCCCACTCCCTCTGCCCCTTCCCCCCACTCTCTGTCTCCCTCCCTCAAAAGTAAACATTAAAAAAAGAGTCATGGGGCTCCTGGTTGGCTCAGTCGGTTGAACGTCAGACTTCGGCTCAGGTCATGATCTCACAGTTCGTAGGTTCAAGTCTGGCGGGCTCTGTGCTGACAGCTCAGAGCTTGGAGCCTACTTCGGATTCTGTGTCTCCCTCTCTCTGCCCCTTCTCTGCTCAGGCTCTGTCTTTCAAAAAGAAATAGGTGTTAAAAAAAATTAACATTAAAAAAGATTAAAAAAAAAAAAAGACTCCCCACGGAGCTTTTGGTGTTTGAGTTGACCAAGATCCGGCCTTACCCAGGACCCCTGAAGCCCCACCCACCCACGGGCAGAGATAAACGTGTGTGGCCCAGGTCCTGTCGCTCTCTGCCTGCACCCGACCTTGGCCTTCCCAAGTGGCCCCTCGACACGTGCTGTGCAGGTCCCCCCCGCCCTTGTGAGTAACAACGTTCCCTATTTCAATTTCTTTCCTGATCTTTTGTCGAACCACAGCTCCTCACCTGTGTGTCTGCATTTCTTCAACAAAGGTTAATTTAACAAAGTGATAACGAAAACATACGCTGGGCTTCCAGAATCAGGAAACGGAACAAAGAAAGTAGGGGTGTAGTGCACGAAACTGGGGTGGAGGGGAAGACTCGCACAAGCAACGTAAAGACACCGGGGACCCAGTCACCAGTAAAGCCGGTGGAAATTATTTTAAATATAAATAACAAAAAACCCATGAAATCGTCTACTTTTTCCCTGCCACTGCCCTGGAGCTGACCAGCCGCGAGCTCACGCTCACGCAAGGTTCGGCTCCACCCTAAACCACAGAAGGCAATTGCTTTGGGTGGGGAGGTGATGGGCGACCCTACTGCTTTGCCAGAGGCGCTGAAGACCGCCCTCCCCCACCGTGGCCCGGCCCGTGGGGTTGGCACCAGCTGCCAAAGCCTTGGTCAAGGGCCAAACCCATCTCTGTCCGCTTGCATCCACCTGAGATGAGCCTATGCAGGTCAGGTTGGTGGAGGCCCTTTGTGCCAGACACCAAAATTAGTCTAATTCAGGCTGATGACAAGAAACTAGGCGGATGGGTGGGCCTCTGTGACACTGACAGAGAGGGACAATGCTGTGAAGGGTTGGTTGCAGTTGTGGTGGTTAGGGACCATGGCAAAGAGGCTCAGACAAGGACATTCGCGAGGAATACTTCAAATGCAAGAAAGGAACAAATAAAAAAAACGCAGATCCTGGGTGGCTCAGCTGGCTGGGCGTGGGCTGGGCATTGGACTCTTGATTTTGCTTCAGATCATGAGCTCACCATTGATGGGTTCAAGTCCCACATCGGGCTCCAAGCTGACAGTGAGGAGCCTGCTTGGGATTCCCTCTCTGTCTCCCTCTCTTTGCCCCTCCCCCTCCTCAAAATAAATAAATAAACTCAAAGAAAAAATTGGTGGGGCGCCTGGATGGCTCAGTCGGTTAAGCATCCGGACTACGGCTCAGGTCACGATCTCACGGTCCGTGAGTTCGAGCCCCGCGTCGGGCTCTGTGCTGACAGCTCAGAGCCTGGAACCTGCTTTGGATTCTGTGTCTCCCTCTCTCTCTGCCCCTCACCCGCTCATGCTCTGTCTCTCTCTCTCTCTCTCTCAAAAATAAATAAACATTAAAAAAATTTTTTTTTAATCTCTAGAAATGGTCCCAAGGACATATAGTCTGTGAAGAAACATTTACTAAAAAAACAAAAACAAACAAAAAACTTAATAAATACAAACACTATCGTATTTATAATTTCTTTAAGTAGGCTCCACACCCGGTATGGGGCTTGAACTCAGGACCCTGAGATCAAGGGCCGCATGCCCCACTACTGACTGAGCCAGCCAGGCGCTCCAAGAGTATATGGTATTTGAGGTGAAACCTATCTACCCTCTTCCCCCCCACTCGCAACTCAGCAAGAAGAACACTCAAGACTAGCACAGCCAACAAAGATCACAGGGCTCCCTCGCCCCCCAGCTCCCGGTTGGAGGGCGATTTCCTCCCTGGGGCAGGACATCGCCAGTTTCATCTTGTCCCCATCAACCTAACGCTGAGGCTAACCTCCTGCGAGTGTGGCTGAGAAACGAGGGCTCCTTTCTTCGGCCCAGATCCCGCACCCAGTACTGAGGCTCTACTTCTGATGTGGCACCACTGAGAATCCGTAGGGCTCTGATTGTCCCGCCTCAGCTCTCCAGGTGGTGGTTCCATGCTGGGAGAGGCGAGAGAAAACGTGATGTTACTGCCCCCTCTCTACTGAGCGCCCAATTCCTAAGGCAACAGTGTCACTGGGAGAGAAGTGTGCCGCTGTCCCCAACCCCCCTTCAGAGTGAGGGCTCAGAGATTTTGCCTAAGGGAAGAAGCAGGTTGGAAAAAGAAAGCTCTTATTCTCTTCCAAAGGAACTGACTTCATCTGCTACCAATGTGGAGAAGTTCAAGCCTGAGGGTTCTCTGAAAAACAGGGGAGATTGTGGTGAAAGGCAATTGGGGGGAGACTGACACATTTATTGGACACATAGGCAAAGTATAGGCCAGCTGGTTTCCCTGAGAAACCCTGGGAAAGAGAGCTGGGAGGAACCTGCCTGGGATCAGAATAAACTCAAATACTGCGCTCAAAATCTATCCAGTCAAAGGAGCCTGAAATTGATTGGTTTAGTCTGGGGAACAATTTTTGCACCAGGTCTGAAAATAATAGAGTAGCCAGTGGATGCTTAGTGGAGTTTAACAGTGGTGTGGCCCAAGGAAGAGACATCAAAGAAAGCCTCCCCCAAGCCCTCCACATCCAGGACAAGTGTGGACAAGCAGGCTTCCCCCAGCCCCAGGGTGACAGTAGAGGCTACCACAGGGAAGGGGGAGGAAGGAGAGGGAACAGACTACACTAAAACAATGCAGCCGGTCACTAAACAAATAAGCAAATAACAACAATAAGCCCTACTGGAAATGTTGCTACAGTATTATCTAAAATGTCCCGGTTAAGCATCCGACTCTTGGTTTCAGCTCAGGTCATGATCTCATGGTTCATGGGCTCGAGCTCCGTGTAGAGGTTCATAGTGACAGCTCAGAGCTTGCTTGGGATTCTCTCTCTCCCTCTCTCTCTGCCCCCTCCCCAGCTTGCACACACACATGCACGCACCTGCTGTCTCTCTCTAAATAAAGAAACCCTTAAACATTAACCAATTAATCGAAATAAAATGAAACGTCCAGTTTCAGGGTGCCTGGCTGGCTCAGTCGGTAGGGCATGCGACTCTTGATCTCAGGGGCATGTGAGTTCAAGCCCCATGTTGGGTGTAAGGGTTACTTAAATAAATAAATAAACTTAATAACGTCCAGTTTCTGGGGTGCCTAGGTGACTCAGTCATTAAGTGTCCAGCTTTGGCTCAGGTCATGGTCTCATGGTTCTTGAGTTTGAGCCCCACGTCGGGCTCTGTGCTGACAGTGCACAGCCTGCTGAGGATTCTCTCTCTCTCCCTCCCTCTGTGCCCCTCACTCACGTGCACCCTGTCTCTCTCTTAAAAACAACAAAAGAAAACATAAAAGTGGGAATTAAAGTGTGTGAAGAGGAAAAAATGTCACTCAAATACCAGCACACTAAATTCAGCAACATAGAAAAATTATGCACCATGACCAAGAGAGATTTATCCTAGGAATGCAAGTTTGGTTTAACACCTGAAAAACAATTATTTTAATATATCATGTCACTAAAATGAAAACAGAATTACAGGATCATCTCAATAGACACAAAAAAGCATTTGATAAAATTTAATACCTTTTAATGAAAAAAAACAACACTCAACAAACTAGGAACTGAAGGGAACCTGACAAAAGAGTGTCTATAAAAAACTCACAAATGGGACACCTGGGTGGCTCAGTCAGTTAAGCGTCCAACTTCAGCTTAGGTGGTGATCTCATGGTCAGTGAGTTCGAGCCCCACATCGGGCTCTGTGCTGACAGCTCAGAGCCTGGAGCCTGCTTCAGACTCTGTGTCTCCCTCTCTCTCTGCCCTCCCCCACTCACACTCTCTCTCTCAGAAATAAACATTAAAACTTTTTTAAAAAAAAATTCACAAACAGGGGCGCCTGGGTGGCTCAGTCGGTTGAGCGGCCGACTTCGGCTCAACAAATAACATAATATCTAATAGTGAAAGTTGGATGTTTTCCCCCTAAAATCAGGAATAAGACAAGGATGTCCACCCTTGCTATTTCTGTTCAAAGTTACAACAGAAGTTCTAGTAAGGGAAATTAGGCAGGAAAAAAAGGCATCCAGGTTGGAAAGGAAGAAGCAAAACTGTGTCTAATCCACAGATGAAGTAAATGCGGGAGCACAAGGCAAACTAGGGGCAAAGTACAAACTGCCACACACCCTCCACCAGGTGGGGCATGTGTGATATTCCTCAGGCACTCCTGGCTGCCCAAGGACAAAGGAGAGGGAAAGAAAACCAACGGTTAACTTATAGAGCTAACTGTCATGATGGGACCTGAGTCTCCATCAGTTTACAAATATCTTTCAAAATTACAAGAAAACGGTAATCTTTTTTTTTTTAATTTTTTTTTTTAACGTTTATTTATTTTTGAGACAGAGAGAGACAGAGTGTGAACAGGGGAGGGGCAGAGAGAGAGGGAGACACAGAATCTGAACAGGCTCCAGGCTCTGAGCGGTCAGCACAGAGCCCGATGCGGGGCTCGAACTCACAGACCGTGAGATCATGACCTGAGCCGAAGTCGGACGCTTAACCGACTGAGCCACCCAGGCGCCCCAAGAAAATGGTAATCTTATCAATACCCTAATCTCCAGGAACTCTCTACTGTCTTAATGTTAATGCTTTGCTGGAGGGAAAAACAACCTTAGTTTGGCCATAGCTAGGCCTCCAGGATCCTGTGAGTCTCCTTTAACTTGTGAAAATCTCTTTGGGGCACCTGGGTGGCTCAGTCTGATTTCAGCTCAGGTCATGATCTCACGGTTCGTGAGTTCGAGCCCCGCATCAGGCTCTGTGCGGATAGCTCAGAGCCTGGAGCCTGTTTCAGATTCTGTGTCTCCCTCTCTCTCTCTGCCCTTCCCCCACGTGCACTCTGTCTCTTTCGCTCTCTCTCAAAAATGAATCAGTAATAAACAAAAATTTCTTTTAACCCCTTTAAGAAACTTCCTCTTGGGGTGTCTGGGTGGCTCAGTCGGTTAAGCGTCTGACTTGGTTTCAGGTCAGGATCTCTCAGTTCCTCAGCTGGAGCCTCAGTTCAGGCTCTGTGCTGACAGTCAGAGCCTGAAGCCTGCTTCAGATTCTGTCTCCCTCTTTGTCTGTCCCTCCCCCATGCATGCTCTGTCTCTCAAAAATAAACATTAAAAAAAAAATTTTTTTTTAATAAAAAAGAAACTTTCTCTTGACTTTACCTCCCCCAGCTCCATGGTATATAATGAGCCACGCTTCACAGCCCCAGTGCAGCTCTTTCTGTCCACGGGTCCTATCCCCATGCTTTAATAAAATCACCTTTTTGCACCAAAGAGGTCTTCAAGAATTCTTTCTTAGCCGTCAGCTTCGAACCCCCACCATTCTAAAACCTCATCAATGTGACCTTGTATACAGAAAATCCTAAGGAATTACATGGAAAACTATTATTCAATTTTCATTAAAGTTGCAGAATGCAAGAATTGCAGAATACAAAGGTCACTTTTGGATCAAAATTGTCAATACAAAGTTGCAGAATACAAAAGTCAGTTTTTTCTATATACTTTCAATGAATAATCTAGAAGTGAAATTAAGAAAATAATTCCATTTGAAATAGCATCAAAAAGAATATAATACTTAGAAATACACTTAACAAAACAAGTATAATATTATACTCTGAAAACTACAAAACATTGTTGAAAGGATATCTAAATAAATGGGGGGGGGGGAATCCCATATTTATGGGTCGGAAGACTTAATATTATAAGGGTAGCAATTCTCCCCAAATTGATCTAAGATTCAATGCAATCTCTATCAGAATAACCAGCTGATATCTTTATGGAAACTTATAAGCTGATTCTAAAATGCATATAGCATTGGGGCACATGCGTGGCTCAGTTGGCTAAGCGTCCAACTTCTGCTCAGCTCATGATCTCATGGTTTATGGGTTCGAGTCCTGCAACAGGGTCGGAGCTGAGCCTGCTTGGGATTCTCTCCCTCTCCTCTCTCTCTCCCCCTCCCCCACTCGTGCAAGTGCACTCTCTCTCTGTCAAAAATAAATAAATAAAACTTAAAAAAAATAAAATGTATATAGTATCACAAGAACTTCTGAAAAGCCCAAAACGATCTTGAAAAAGGACAACCTTGGAAGACTCACACGTCCTTATTTCAAAATGCAGTACAAAGTAATGGTAATCGAGACAGTATGGTCCCGGCTTAAGGTTAGACACAAATGTCAATGAACAGAATCGAGAGCCCAGCAACAAACCCATGTGTCTAGGGAAAACTGTGTTAAGTTTATTTATCTTGAGATAGAGACAGAGAGCAGGGGGAGGAGCAGAGTGTGAAAAGAGAGAGAATCCCAAGCAAGCATTTCGCTGTCAGTGAGCCAGCCGCAGGGCTCAATCCCACCAACTGTGGGATCATGACCTGAGCTGAAATCAAGAGTCAGAAGCTTAGCCGACTGAGCCATCCATGCGCCCCTAGGGTCAATTTTTGACAAAAACACCGAGACTATTCATTGAGGAAAGAAGAGCTCTTTCAAACATTGGTGCTGGCAAAACTGGATATCCACATGCAGACCATATATAAACATTAACTCAAGATGAACCAAAAACTTAAATGTAAGATCTATAACTACAAAACTCTTAGAAGAACACAGGGGTATATCTTCATAACCTTGGATTTCACAACGTACTCTTGGATATGACACAAAAAACATTAGCAACAAAGAAAAAATGGATAAATTAAGCTGCTTCAAAATTTAAAACTTTTACAACATGGGTAGACCCTAACAGCATTATGCTAAGTGAAACGTCGGAAAGAAAGACACATACTGTACTACCTCACTTATATATGTAATCTTTTTTTCAAGTTTATTTATTTATTTTGAGAGAGAGAGAGAGAGAGAGAGAGAGAGAGAGAGTACAAAAGCAGGGGAGGGGCAGAGAGAGAGAGAGGGAAAGAGAGAATTCCAAGCAGGCTCCACACCATAAGCACAGAGCCCAACTCAGGACTCTATCCCAGAAACCATGAGATCACAGCCTGAACCGAAATCAAGAGTCAAATGCTTAACCAACCAACCCAGGTACCTCTTATATGTGGAATCTTCAAAAATAAATGTAACTCACAGGTACAGAAAACAGATTGGTGGCTGTCAGAGGTTGAGGATGGGCGAAATGGGTAAAGTGGTCAAAAGGCACATACTTCCAGTTATAAAATAAATAATAAGTTCTGGGGATGTAATGTATAGCATGGTGTCTAGTTAATAATATGTTGCATATTTGAAGGTTTCTAAGAGAGTAGATCTTAAAAGCTCTCATTATAAGTGAAAAGTTTGTAACTGTGTATGATGGATATTAACCACACTTGTAGTAGTAATCAGTATGCAGTACATGCAAATATCAAATCATTATACTGTATACCTGAAACTAACATAATGTTATATGCCAATTATATCCCAATCTTTAAAACTTCTGTACTTCAAAGGACACTATCAAGAAAGTGAAAAGATAACCACACTATGGGAGCAAATATTTGCAAATCATATTTTTGATAAAAGACTTGTGTGAAGAATACTTAAGTAATTTATACAACTCAATAATAAAAAGACAATTTTAAAATGGGCAAAGAGGGGATACCTGGCTGGCTCAGTCGGTAGAACATGTGACTCTTGATCTTGAGGTTGTAAGTTCAAGTCCCACATCGGGGGTAGAGATTACATTAAAACATTTTTTAGGGGCACCTGGGTGGCCCAGTTGGTTAAACACCCGACTCTTGCTTTTGACTTGGGTCATGATCTCATGGTTCCTGGGATCGAGTTCCGTGTAGGGCTCTGTGCTAATGATATGGAGCCTGCTTGGGATTCTCTCTCTCCCTCTCTCTGCTCCTCCCCTGCTCCCACACTCCCTCTCTCTCAAAGTAAATTTTAAAAAAATTTAATAAAATATTTAAAAAATTTTTAATTAAAAAACATAAAAATGAGCAAAGAGGGGCATCCGGCTGGCTCAGTTGGTGGAGCATGTGACTCGTGGTGTCGAGCCCCATGTTGGACATGGAGATTAATTGAAAAAAAAATAAATAAATAAAATAAAAAATAAAATGCACAAAGGATCTGAACAGACATTTTTCCAAGAAAGATGTGCAGTCAATAAGCACATAAAAAGATGCTCGACATCATTAGTCATCACAGACTTGACAACCAAAACCGTAAGATATAAAATAAGAGATAATAACAAGTGTTGACGAGGATATGAAAAGAGCAGAACCCTCCCACACTGTTGGAGGGAGTATAAAATGGTGCAGCTACTTTGGATGCGATTTGGAAGTTCCTGAAAAGATTCAGCATTTGAGTCTGGGCAATTGCTCTCCTAGGTATACACCCAAGAGAAATGGAAACGTACGTCCACAGAAATACTTGCACATCGAGATTCATGGTAGCTTTATTCATAAGAGCCTCAGAGTAGAAATAATCAAATGGCCATCACGTGATGAATTAATAAAGCAACATGGTATTTACAAACAGTGGAATATTAGTTGGCTATGAAAAGGAATGGAGTGCTGATACAGGCTGCAACTTGGATGAACCTTGAAAACGTTACGCTAAGTGGAAAAAAGCCGGTAATAGAAGGCATACATTGTATGATTCTCCTCATATGAGATGTCCAGAATAGGCAAATCCTCAAATAGTCGGTTTGAGATACAAGGCAGATTAGTGATTGCCTGGAGGTGTGGGAGGAGCAGGAAAGAGCTAGTAACGGGTGCAGGGTCTCTGTGAGTAGTGAGGAAAATGTTGTGGAATTTGATAGTGGTGACATTGCACAACTTTGTGAATATACCAGAACACACCAAACTGTAAACTTTTAGTGGGTGGATTGCGTGATATATGAATTAGATCTCAATATACCTATTTCTTTAAAAAAAGAAGCAAGAATGAGCAAAGAAACTGGTGACCGTGAAGGTGTATCTAAAACACATACACAGGGGCGCCTGGGTGGCTCAGTCGGCTAGGCGTCCGACTTCAGCTCAGGTCACTATCTCGCGGTCCGTGAGTTCGAGCCCCGCGTCGGGCTCTGTGCTGACAGCTCAGAGCCTGGAGCCTGTTTCACATTCTGTGTCTCCCTCTCTCTCTGACCCTCCCCCGTTCATGCTCTGTCTCTCTCTGTCTCAAAAATAAATAAACGTTAAAAAAAAAATTAAAAAAGGGGGCTCCTGGGTGGCTCAGTCGGTTAGGCGTCCGACTTCGGCTCAGGTCACGATCTCGCAGTCCGTGAGTTCGAGCCCCGCGTCGGGCTCTGTGCTGACTGCTCAGAGCCTGGAGCCCGTTTCGGATTCTGTGTCTCCCTCTCTCTCTGACCTTCCCCCATTCATGCTCTGTCTCTCTCTGTCTCGAAAATGAATAAACGTTAAAAAAAAAAAAAAAGGTTAAGGATTGCAGTTGATTAAGACATTGTGTATATAACATTTTTATTTTTACATTTATTTATTTTTGAGAGATGGAGAGAGACAGAGCATGAGCAAGGGAGGGGCAGAGAGAGGAGGAGACACAGAATCCAAAGCAGGTTCCAGGCTCTGAGCTGTCAGCACAGAGCCTGACACGGGGCTCGAACCCACAAACCGTGAGATCATGACCGGAGCTGAAGTCGGACGCCCAACTGGCTGAGCCACTCAGGCACCCCAAACATATTGGGTATATAAAAAGCCATGATTTGAGAATAATTTTTTAGAAAGGAAATAGTCCTGGAGATAGCCAGGACATCAACTTATTCCTCTGAAAATTGTTAATTACAGGGAAAGAACTAAACACTTCTGCTTTTCTAATGTAAGTAGAACTCCAATGTGACCTGATATCCCTGTGTGTAAGGGAATGTGTTTCAGTATAGAAGAATTCTAGCTAGAGCTGGGGCTAGGGTAAGGCGAGTCGTGCCCAGGGCAGAAAATTTAAGCAGTCACTCACCTAGCCCTGATTCTAGTCAACAAACGCAGCAGCGTCCAAGTTAGAAAATTGTTTCAACCATTGGTGAAATAACTGACTCAGGCAGTAGTCATTAGTGTGGCTAAAATAACTACAAGAAAAACTGATAGGAAATGTACAAAAATCAGGTTGTCACTATCTGAATTCAGTGATCAATCTTAATGGCATGAGAAGTGAGAAAATCAACATCACATGCCTCCTGGTAAGGGTACAGAAAGTACACAGCACCACTTAGGATTTTCAGGGAAAAAAAAATTTGAATCATAATGCAACGAAACTGGGGTACCTGGCTGGTTGGCTCAGTCTTGTGGAGCATGGAACTCTTGATCTCAGGATTATGAGTTTGAGCCCCACGTTGGGTGTAGAGACTACTTAAAAAATAAAGTCTTTAAAAAAATGCTTTTAATGTTTATTTATTTTTGAGAGAGACACAGAGTGTGAGCAGGAGAGGGTCAGAGAGAGAGGAAGACACAGAATCCAAAGCAAGCTCCAGGCTCCAAACTGTCAGCACAGTGCCTGATGCAGGACTCGAACTCATGAACCTGAGCCCAAGTCAGACACTTAACCGACTGAGCCGCCCAGGCACCCCAAAATTAAAATCTTTAAATAATAATCAGGATAATAATGCATTCAAACCTTTAAAACTGACCCCTAGTCTGCAAGAAATATTGAGCATAAAGGATTCAGTCCACAAGGAAGCAATATACAAGATCTCAAAGGAGGGACTTTATATTAGACTCTAATTTCATCAACAAGCCAATGAAAGGAAAAATAAGAGGGGAGGGGAGTGTTCTAGATTAAGAGAAACATAAGACTTAAAAGACTTAAAGGAAACACAAGAGTCATAACAACCAAATAAAACAGATCCTGTTTGATCTCGATTCTAAACAGAAATCACAAAAAGAATTTTTTATACAGCTGACGAAATTTGAGTATGGCTCGGTAATTGAATGATATTAAATGATCATTTGCATTTTGTTAGATGTGATAATGGCATTGTGGTCATGCAAGAAAATACTCGGAGATTTCTTTTTGAGTTGCATACTGAAGCGTTTAGAGGTGAATGGAACCATGGCTGGGATTTGCTTTAAAATATTCCAGCAAAAAAAACCTAACGAGGGGGAAGGGGCAGATGAAACAAGTCTGTGGTTAAATGAAGCTAGGGGATGGCCACATGGGGTTTGTTGTACTCTCTAGCTTTGGGGAAGTTGGGAAAGTTTCACAGTAAAAATTCCAAAAATATGGGTACACCATTATTCAACTAAAACCCACTGTGGAGTATGTGTCCTAGAGGAGCTCTTATTATGGTACATATGTTCAAAAGTGAGTTCTGCTTTGTAAAATGAAAATTGGAGATGAGTTCAATGTCTGCCAGTACAAGAACAGATAGAGGGAAAGTGATAAGAGGCTGTCCTGTCAGCAGCCACTCCCCGTCCCTCCTAGTTAATAAAATCCTGATTTTCTTTACCCCTCACAGAAATATCTTGTGAATGCAAGGTGTCTTTTCACCAGTAACTGATGCAGCGGCAGGGAGGCAACCACCTGTGCCAAAGAGAGCTCAGGGCAACTGGGTGAGAGTCTAGGAAGCTCCACCACACTTCGTTGATTCTAAGGCACACAAGCTTTCATTTCTGAAATTGGCAGATTTCTCACAATTGATAGCATCTCACAAGCACTGTCACTGGATGGCTGTTGTAGTGTGTTTGTCACTCCGTGTGTGTGTGTGTGTGTGTGTGTGTGTGTGTGTGTACAAACATGATCTGAAAACACATCCTTTGTGACATCTTCTGGTAAGATCCAGAAAGTACGAGGACTACAACTTTTAGAGTGGGTCTTCTTCTTCCCCCTCCTCCTCCTCCCCCTCCTCTTTCTTCTTCTTCTTCTTCTTCTTCTCCTTTTCCTTCCCCTTCTCTTCCTCTTCCTCCTCCTCCTCCTTCTCCTCCACCTCCTCCCCCTCCTCCTCCCCCTCCTCTTTCTTCTTCTTCTTCTCCTTCTCCTCCTTCTCCTTCTCCTCCACCTCCTCCCCCACCTCCTCCCCCTCCTTTCTCCTTCTTCTTTTTCTCCTTCTTCTTCTTCTCCTCCTCCTCCTCCTTCTTCTTCTTAAGATTTTGTTTTTAAGTAATCTCTATACCCAGCATGGGGCTCAAACTTACAACTCCGAGATGAAGAGTCCCTCGCTCCACTGACTGAGCCAGCCAGGTGTCCCCAGAATGGGTCTTCTTGAGACAACACGGCACACTCTGTGAGGAGACGCTGCACTGGCAGTGTTCCTGATGGCACAGAGGGTAACATCTTCGGGGAGAACACGGACATGGAAGGTGCTGATTTAAAAAGTGACTTAGAATAGAACTCTGGTGACAAGGCTTTCTGAAAACACCAATTTCTTTCATTTCTATTTTCCTGTTTTGTATACCCAGGATAATTTTTAAAGATTTATGTCAAAGTTTGGGGTGTCTGGGTGGCTCAATCAGTTAAACCGTTCAACTCTTGGTTTCGGCTCAGGTCATGGTCTTGAGGTTTGTGGGTTCGAGCCCCACATCCTGGTCTGAGCTGACAGTGCAGAGCCTGCTTGGGATTCTCACCCCATAAATAAACTTTATTTTAAAAAAATATTTATGTCTAAGTTTAAAAGGGCCATTTTTAAGAGTATAAAACAAAACTTCTAAGGGATAAGAAAGCATTGCCAGTTTAAATGTCGGAATTTTTGTTTTTTTAGAACTTAAAAAAAAGTGTGCTTTACAATTGATGAAATGAGGTACCTCTCTATTAGGAAATAAGGCTTGTTGGGAATGCAAGCTGGTGCAGCCACTCTGAAAAACAGTATGGAGGTTCCTCAAAAAACTAAACATAGAAGTACCCTACGACCCAGCAATTGCACTACTAGGCATTTATCCAAAGAATACAGGTGTGCTGTTTCGAAGGGACACGTGCACCCCCATGTTTATAGCAGCACTATCAACAACAGCCAAAGTATGGAAACAGCCCAGATGTCCATCAATGGATGAATGGATAAAGAAGATGTGGTATATTGGGGCGCCTGGGTGGCGCAGTCGGTTAAGCGTCCGACTTCAGCCAGGTCACGATCTCGCGGTCCGTGAGTTCGAGCCCCGCGTCAGGCTCTGGGCTGATGGCTCGGAGCCTGGAGCCTGTTTCTGATTCTGTGTCTCCCTCTCTCTCTGCCCCTCCCCCGTTCATGCTCTGTCTCTCTCTGTCCCAAAAATAAATAAAAAACATTGAAAAAAAAAATTAAAAAAAAAAAAAAAAAAAAGAAGATGTGGTATATACATACAATGGAGTATTACTCGGCAACCAAAAAGAATGAAATCTTGCCATTGGCAACTACGTGGATGGAACTGGAGGGTATTATGCTAAGTGAAATTAGTCAGAGAAAGACAAAAGTCATATGACTTCACTCATACGTGGAATTTAAGATACAAAACAGATGAACATTAAGGGAAAGGAAGCAAAAATAATATAAAAACAGGGAGGGGAACAAAACAGAAGAGACTCTTAAATATGGAGAACAAACAGGGTTACTGGAGGGGTGCTGGGAGGGGGGATGGGCTAAATGGGTAAGGGACACTAAGGAATCTACTCCTGAAATCATTCTTGCCCTGTATGCAAATTTGGATGTAAATTAAACAAAATAAAATTTAAAAAAACAATAAAAGCTTTCAACAGACAGGCCAATTCATAATTAATAAAAAATTCTTTTGAAGGTTAAAAAAAAAAAAAAGAAAGAAAGAAAAGAAAAGAAGGCTGGGGAGCTTGGGTGGCTCAGTCAGTTAAGCGTCTGACTTTGACTCAGCTTAGGATCTTGCAGTTTGTGAGTTCGAGCCCCACGTCAGGCTCTGTGCTGACAGCTCAGAGTCTGGGGTCTGCCTCGGATTCCGTGTCTCCCTCTCTCTGTGCCCTTTTCCCACTCGTGCTCTCTCTCTCAAAAATAAATAAACATAAAAAATTTTTTTGTTAAAGAAAAGAAGGCTAGAAAGGGGAAATTCTTCTTTGCCCCCTCCATCCCCTTCCTGCTCTGGATAGTGTCAGGCCAGGGCACAGCTGTGGCAGTTATCTTGGGACCACCAGGGGAAGACAGAAAGGATCCCAGGGAGGCCAAATTGCATCCTGACATTGCTGAGTCACTAATCTAGCAATGGAACATCATACCTGCAGATTTCCATCAATGAGGTAATTAATGCCTGTATCACTTATGAGACTTTTACTTCGGAATCATGCTACAAAACTATACTGAATTAACAATTATCTAGTAGAGTACTGAGCAGTTTAAAATACACAATATAATTGAATATAAATAAATATTTTGTATATTTAAAAATATATTTTATCTAGATATAAACATATTTTACATGAATACTGTATATTTTATAAACATATATACATTTCTATCTCAAAAATATAATATTGAGTTAAAAAAAAAAAAAAAGCAAGTTTCAGGGACGCTTGGCTGGCTTAGTCAGTTGAGCGTCCAACTTGATTTCAGCTCAGCTCATGATCCCGGGGTTGGGGATGGAGCCCCATCACTGGGTTCCATGCTATCGTGGAGCCTGTTTAAGATTCTCTCTCTCTCACTACCTCTGCCCATCTCTCCATCTCACACACTCTCTCTAAAATAAATTTTAGGGGCGCCTGGGTGGCTCAGTCCGTTGAGCGGCCGACTTCGGCTCAGGTCGTGATCTCGCGGTCCGTGAGTTCGAGCCCCGCATCGGGCTCTGTGCTGACAGCTCAGAGCCTGGAGCCTGTTTCATACTCTGTGTCTCCCTCTCTCTGACCCTCCCCTGTTCATGCTCTGTCTCTCCCTGTCTCAAAAATAAATAAGACGTGGGGCGCCTGGGTGGCGCAGTTGGTTAAGCATCCGACTTCAGCCAGGTCACGATCTCGCGGTCTGTGAGTTCGAGCCCCGCGTCAGGCTCTGGGCTGATGGCTCGGAGCCTGGAGCCTGTTTCCGATTCTGTGTCTCCCTCTCTATCTGCCCCTCCCCCGTTCATGCTCTGTCTCTCTCTGTCCCAAAAATAAATAAAAATAAAAAAATTAAAAAAAACGTTGAAAAAAGAAAAAAAATAAATAAGACGTTAAGAAAAAAATTTTTTAAATAAATTTTTTAAAAAGGAAGTTTCAGAATAATATCACATGTGCAATACTTATATAAAGTTAAATGACTAATTCAGTGTCGTATATGTGTTTTAAACAAGGACTAGAATACGTGGAGACACGGACGAGAAGGACACATCTTCAGCGTAGTCGATACCAGTGGGAAGAGAGTAAGGGAAACGCAATCAGGACGGGAATATAAATGGGACTCATCTGCACCAATAATGATTTGCGTATTTTTCAAAAAAATATCCAAAGCAAATGTGGCAAATATTAACTTTGTTAAATCCAACTGGTAAATAAACTTGTCATATTCTTCATTTGTGTGTGTGTTATGAAATACAATTATGAGGGTGATGATAAAACTCTCATTACTCAATTTTCACATGTTTATAATTGAAATAATCTCAAATTCATACTGTAGAGCATAATAAAAATATGCTGAACATACATACATTTTTTCTTCACTTTTAAATTAGAAATGTTCACTGCAGATGGCGCCAGAGTCATGAAAAACACTAGGCTGTTGCCAGAATTAATTCTCTTCAAGAGAGGTACCAGATAGAATTGTGAAAATTCCATGTATGCTATTAAGACTTCTATCAGCAATAGCTGACACTTACATATGGGTGGCTTAGAATTCATGATAAAGATACAAATCTAAATGCCAACAAACTTTGTAGAACTCCTCCCAAAGGAGTAAAGGACCTCCTTCAGGAGGGCATGGGAGGAGAGGGGACGACTGACTTAATAGGTTGTTTCCAAGTCTTTTGCCAAAGGATTTATACTGGCCAGGGTCTAAGCAGGAAAAGAGAAACCACTCTAAGCATTTAAAACAGGGGAGGAAACCCCAGAGGGAATCTAATACAAGGAATTGGATGGAGGAACTGAGAAACCTGGCAAGGGAGTGAGGCAACCCAGACCTTAGCAAGAGCAGGACCCAGTACTGCCTCCTCCTGGAGCAAGCGGGGAAGGGGAAGGGGGGTGGGGGATGTTCATGGAGTCCAAGGGGTCACTGAGCAAAACCAGAACTACCCAAGCCCGTTTGGGGATGAAGGCTTTGCCAGAAAGACTACCTGATTGCCTTCTGATTCCCCAATGATGCCTCTCATTGGCTGGGCTTAGCCAGGAGTCAGCTCACCTGGGAGCCTGGGAAACAGCCTGTAGGAGCGAGCCCGTGATACAGAGCAGAGCAGAGCCAAGAGCAAAAATGAGATCTGAGGGAGAGAGGATCCGATCCACTGGTTGTAACCTTCATTAGTTATAGTTAAACTTTCTTGGGGCACCTGGGTGGCTCAGTGGCTTAAGCGTTGGACTTTGGCTCAGGTTGTGATCTCGGGATTCCCGAGTTCCATCCCATGGGGCTCTGGGCGATCAGCACAGAGCCAGCTTCAGAAACTCTGTCCCTCTCTCCCTGCCCCTACCTCTCCCCCACCTCCACTTCTCCCCGCTCTCTTTCTCAAAAATAAACATTAAAAAAACAGATTCTCTCTCCCTCTGCCCCTTGTCCCTCTCTGCACCCACCCCCATGTGCATGTGTGTGCCTAAGTGCTCCCTCTCCAAAAAAAACCTTTCTTGTTTCTCATTTTTTTCCTCATATTTATTTACGTTATTTTAGAGAGAGAAAGAGAGAGCATGTGCGAGTGGGGGAGAGGAGCAAAAGGGGAGAGAGAGAGAGAGAGGGAGAGAATCCTAAGCAGGCTTCCCACGAAGCCTGATGCCCACGGCCCCGAGATCATGACCTGAGCCAAAATCAAAAGCTGTATGCTCAAGCGACCGAGCCACCCAGGTGTCCTCCTTGTATTTATTTTTTAAATGCTTCTCAACTCCGGTATACCTAGAGTCGTCAGATTTGGGGGATGGGAGGGAGAGACCCTAGATGCCAACTGAATCTGAATTTCAGATAAACAATGCAAAATTTGGAATACATATAACAAAAATTTTTAGTATTTATCTGAAATTCAAATTTAACTGGGCATCCTGTGTGGTACACACATTGTACACCATATACTAGGTATAACTCTAAATGAAATGCTTTAAAAATAAAACTAACTTGTACATCCAACTCTACAAAAAACAAAACGTATCCTAGCTGCACGTGTGCAAGGGAGTAGGAAAGACCGTTTCACAGAAGTGGATGATGCCACTCTGTTCCACTCTGGCGACATAGGCTTTGGATATGGGGCCAGACGGAGGCAGTGGACTTGGGTGCAAGATTTAATGGGGTACCAAAAAACTCAGTAAGTAATCAAGATAAATAATAGTTTAATACAATATTTTTAAATAAAAATGAATGCAAAAAATCCACAAGGAAGAAAATATCAAAAATTTTAGTATGACTGGATCAGTAACAACGCTGTGCTGAGACACATTGGAACCTGAGGCAAAAGGAAAAATGGGTAATACTGATCCCATCTTTACTTAAAATATTGATATGCTATTCAGCATGAATATATTAATTCCTGATTTTTAAAAATATTGCCTTAGGGGCTCCTGGGTGGCTCAGTTGGTTAAGTGTCGGACCCTTGATTTCAGCTCAGGTCATGATCCCAGGGTTGTGGGATCAAGCCCTACATCAGGGTCCTCGCTGGGCATGAAGCCTACTTGGGATTCTCTCTCTCTTTCTCCGTCCCTACGTCTCCCCTGCCAGCCACTTGTGTGTGCACACACGCACGCTCTCTCAAAATAAATCAATGTAAAAATATTGCCTTAAAACGTTATTTGTCTTGATTACTCAATTTCTTGGCACTTCCTTAAATTTTTGCACCTGAAGTGAGTGTTTAGCACTGTTTGGAACCATTTCAGGGTCACACAAAATTTACCAGATTTGTTTTTTTAAAAAAAAATTTTTTTTTTAACATTTATTTATTTTTGAGAGAGAGAGAGACAGAGCATGAACGGGGGAGGGGCAGAGAGAGAGGGAGACACAGAATCGGAAGCAGGCTCCAGGCTCTGAGCCATCAGCCCAGAGCCCAACGCGGGGCTCGAACTCACGGACCGCAAGATCGTGACCTGAGCTGAAGTCGGACGCTCAACCGACTGAGCCACCCAGGCGCCCCAAAATTTTCCAGATTTGGATCAAAGGTTAGTGGCACACTTTCAGTTAGCAAATAGTTTTCCCTTAGAAGCTTGATTTGAATATCCAGTGAATAAAAAGTGAAGCTGGGATGGGAGCTTGATGTCCATCCCTGTGGATGTCACTGCTTTGGTGCAAAACCAGCAGAAATTTGTGCTTTCACATCTCTGTAGTACTTCTTGGCAATTACGATTCACTGTGATGAGTCGGTTGCAAAATAATTTGTAGTTTCCATCAGGAGTTTGATTATGGGAATAATGACATTTAACTCTTTGCACCCTTAAAAAAAGCCAGATCAAGAGTCCAAGAACTCTTTTCAAGTGCCCGTTCTGACACTTACTAGCTGAGCAAGTTGGTTTACTTCTTGGAGCCTCAGTTTTCTCATCCAGAAAATAGGTTTGAGTATCCACATCCATATCACGAGGATGTTGAGGACGAAAAGAAACAATGCAAAACCTCTTTATGAAACTGTAAAAGACCATACAAAAGTGTCACTACCCCGAATACACTGAGGAATTCTCATTGTCTAAGTCATGCTGCATTCGTGGATACTGGCATGTTTGATAAGCATAAGTACAATGATGATATTTAAAGACAGTATTTGGAGATTACAGCTGAGGTGATGGAGAGGAGATTCGTACCAAGAGATTGTTTCCATAGTGGAAGAGAAGACTTGAAAATTACTAGTACAGGGGTGCCTAGTGGCTCAGTTGGTTAAGCATTCGACTTTGCCTCAGGTCATGATCTCATAGTCTGTGAGTTAGAGCCCCGCGTCTGGCTCTGGGCTGATAGCTCAATGGCTCAGAGCCTGGAGCCTGCTTCGGATTCTGTGTCTCCCTCTCTCTGCCCCTCCCTCATTCATGCTGTCTCTCTCTGTCTCAAAAATAAACACTAAAAAAAAAAAAAAGAAGAAGAAAATTACTAGTACAGCCTTGAGTAGTCAGGAACGTCTTCTTGAGGAGAGATGATGCCCGTGTTTTCAGGGAAGGAAATGGGTACTGGCTGTAAGGGAGGGTGTGGATGGGGTGGAAGCTGAAAAGGGATTATAGGCAGGTCATGAAGGGTCTTAACCCATTTTCAGGAGTTTGGACTTGGTGCTAAGAGCAGTGAAGTGTTTTAAACAGAAGTGGACATGATCAGATTAGCATTAAAAACCTATCTCTGGGGGGCGCCTGGGTGGCTCAGTCGGTTGAGCGGCCGACTTCAGCTCAGGTCAGGATCTCGCGTGATCTCGCGTGATCTCGCGTGAGTTCGGGCCCCGCGTCGGGCTCTGGGCTGACGGCTCAGAGCCTGGAGCCTGCTTCCGATTCTGCGTCTCCCTCTCTCTCTGCCCCTCCCCCGTTCATGCTCTGTCTCTCTCTGTCTCAAAAATAAATAAAAACGTTAAAAAAAAAATTTTAAAAGCCTATCTCTGGCTAAATGAAGGCATTCTAGAAGTGGAGAGACAGTTAGAGGTGATAATGACCTGGGAGAGTGGCAGTGACAATGGAAGGATCCATCAAACGGAGGAGGTAAAATCCAGGGACTCGGTTGGTTGGTTGGTTGAACGAGATGGGGGATGGAGAATCGGGAGATGGTTTGCAGTTATTTATTGCTATATGACAAGCACCCCAAATGTAGCAGTTTAAAAGAACAGCTTGTATATCCACATGCAAAAGGATGAAGTTGGGCCCCTAGCTGGCATGATATATAAAAATTAATTCAAAATGCGTCAAAGACCTAAATGTAAGAGCTAAAACGATTTTTTTTAAAAAAGAGCCAAAAGGAGCCCGGTGGCTCAGTCAGTTAAGCATCTGACTCTTGATTTGGGCTCAGGTCGTGATCTCGAAGATGTGGGATCAAGTCGTGCATTGGGCTCTGCACCGAGCACGGAGCCTGCTTGAGACTCTCTCTCTCCCTCTCTCTGTGCCTCTCCCAGTCTCAGTCTCTCCCCACCCCATAAACAAACAAACATTAAAAAACACACACACATTTAGGGGCACCTGGGGGGCTCAGTCGGTTAAGCGTCCAACTTCGGCTCAGGTCATGATCTCACAGTTTATGGGTTTGAGCCCCACATTGGGCTCTGTGCCGACAGCTCAGAGCCTGGATCCTGCTTTGGATTCTGTGTCTCCCTCTCTTTCTGCCCCTCCCCTGCTTGCACTCTGTCTGTCTCTCTCTCTCAAAAATAAGTAAACATTAAAATATATATATTAAAAAAAAAGAGGGGCGCCTGGCTGGCTCATTTGGTTAAGTGACGTGTCTGACTTTCGCTCAGGTCATGATCTCACCGTTTAGGAGTTCAAGCCCAGCATTCGGCTCTCTGCTGTCAGTATGGAGCCTGCTTCAGATCCTCTATCCTTCCCCCACCCCACCCCTCGGCTGCTCACTCTCTCTCTCTCAAAAATAAACATTAAAAAAATAATAAAATTTAAAAAGAGTTAAAAAAATTATAAAATTCTTAGGGAAAGCAAGAATAAATCTTCATGACCTGGTTTATTAGATATGATACAAAAAGCAGAGTTGACAAAAGAAAAAATAGATAAATTGGACTTCATCAAAGTTAAAAACTTTTCTGCTTCAAAGGACTCAATCAAGAAAAAGACAAGTCATAGATGGGAGAAAATACTTGCAAATTATATATATGATAAAATATGACTTTTACAATTAACAATATAAAGAAGGGCGCCTGGCTGGCTGAGTTGGAAGAACATGCTACTTTTGATCTCGGTGTTGTGGGTTCGAGCCCCGTGTCGGGCTCTGTGCTGACGGCTCAGAGCCTGGAGCTTGCCTCAGATTCTGTGTCTTCCTCTCTCTCTGCCCCTCCCCTGCTCACACTCTGTCAATCTCTCAAAAAATAGATGTTAAAAAAAATTTGTTTTAATAAGAAAGCTGAAACAATTTCAGCAACAAAATAGCATAATATTGAATCGTAAACACAATAGAAAATAAACATTCATGAGTCCATAATGATAAAGTTTATGACTGAATAAGTAACTGAATGCGGGAGAAGAGACAGATCTCCCTTAGAGAAGGTAATCTATCTACATACACGCCTTACTGCAGGAGGTAGGACGTTCTAAACTGTCCTCCACTCCCCCACTGGAGTGTCGAACTGCACGTAATGACTCGCTTCCCAAGAGTAAAGTGTGGGGGTAACTTTACAGCGGAGAAGCCTGGCAGACACCCCGAGCCAGGTGATCAAGGGTAACATCGTCATTTTGCTAGGATGCTCTCTCCATTTGACATGAGAACAGCACATCACCTCTGTGGTTTTCCACCTAAAACCCCATAATTTTAGTCTAGCTGTAGCTGAACTCAAGGGGTGCCGCCCTTGGGGTGCATCAACTTGAATACCACCCAAAGAAGTGCTGAAGGCAAAGAACTTTTTATCACTTGTTACATGGAAGGAGACCGATAGTTCTCGAAGCACGGTCTTCCCGTGGGACTAGCACAGGATGTTGTTATTCAGGCTTTCAGGGGGCAGGGCAGGGAGCTTGCATATACATTAAAGAACTTACACATATTCTCTCAGGCTCTTTGCCCCGACTGTGCATGCCTAACATGCTAACAGGCTAGTGCATATCGGGATGCTCAAAAAATGGCAGAAAACCCCACCTATAGGAGATCTTAGTATTATAACGAGGTAAAAGTAACTTCAAAACAATTCAGGGGGACGCAAATAATAATGAATAAAAAATGGGGTGCCTGGCTGGCTCAATCAGTAGAGCATGTGACTCTTGATCTGGGGGTTGTGAGCTCGAGCCCCATGTGGGATGTAGAAATTACTTCAAAATAAAATCTTAAAAAAAAAAAAAAAAAAGACAATGCAGGGGGGCTTCTGTGTAAGATCCTCAGCTCCAGTCCAGCTCAAACTGGCTCACCTAAGGGGCTATCAGGTGAAACACCTAGCTGGGCAGTCTCCTTGGCTGGAATTCCTGGTTCTGCAAAACGAAACACATTCCTTCCCTGTTTTTGTCCCTTCCCCTCCTCCCTTCTGCTGAGAGCTTTGAACACTCTGATCTGAGTAACTCCTCTGCTGGGTCCTAGCTAACAGGGGCAGGGGTATCCTGAAATGACAGACCCCGTTGATCGGAGGCCCATGAAGTCATACTAGCAGGTGTCCTGGTGCCACTTTATCTGGTCTCCTGGAGGTCTTTTCCATGTCAAGAGACTTGGAATCTAAAAAATGCCTTTATTCTTCATGTTTAAGATTTCACTAGGTACATTTGGTAATTGTAGCTATCTGTAGCGTAGTGCGGATTAACTACTTGTCCCACAAATTGCCTTGAATGATAAAGCAGGCATTCATACCCCTGGAGCCGAAGCCTATGTGTTCCTTGGTTGGTCCGGCCGTGCCTGGGTACATATTGATGAGGGAGCGTAAGACAAACTGAGGGCAAAGTACAGGCTAACAGCACCCCCGGGCCCCCAGGTGGAATATGTGTGATATTTCTTGGACACCCCTGGCTACCCAAGAACAAAGGAAAGGGGTTTAAGTGCTGGCCATGGTAATGTGGGAAACTAAGGCAAATGAAATTTTAAATTCCCTTACTGCCTACAGCCCATTGACAAGTGCTTGAAATAGGCAGAGTGCCCTCCCTCTAGGAGCTCAGCTGCCTCCGTGACGACACTTTGCTAGGGACAAAAGGGAATCTTGGCTTAGCATCATCCTGACCCCCAGGAACCTGTAAGTCTACTTTAACGTTACAAAAATTCCTTTGGAGACTTCCTTTATCTCAACACCCCCAAGATATAAGCTGGCAATCATATTCTAAGCTTATGGCCCCCTGATATACAGATGTGTGTATCTGGGTCTCATGACTGAGGTTTTACTAAACGGTAATAAATGGTGTTTTCCCAACAGCACCTAGCCTCTCAAGGTCCTGGAAACCTTGCTTCCGAAATTCCTTAGAGTCTTAACCTATCCCTAACCTCCTCCCTACCTGAGGATATATAATCAGTCACCCGTCACAACCCCAGGGCAGCTCTTTCTGCCCACGGGTCCTCTCCCCATGTTTTAATAAAATCACCTTTTTGCACCAAAGATGTCTTCAAGGACTTTCTTGGCCGTCGGCTCCAGACCCCACCATCGCCCCAAAACTTCATCAATATGACCATTAACGTTTTGAATTGACAAGTTGGATGTCTGGGTGCCAGCTTCATAACCGTGAACAAAATATTGGGAAACCCAAATCAAAGAGCATTCTTCAAAAATCCTGACCAGTACTCCTTAAAGCTGTCAAGATTGTCAAGAACAAGAAAAACCTGAGAAACTATCAGCCAAGAATAGCCTAAGAAGACATAATGAATATGTGTAATGTCGTGTCTTTCGACAGGATACTGGAACAAAAAAGAGACATCGGGGAAAACTGGTGAAATTCACATAGTAATGTACCAATCAAGGTGGTTTCTTAGATGTGACAGACGTACCATGGTAACGTAGTCAAAATTTGAGAGGCTCACAACAGGGGACTCTAGGTCAGGAGTATACAGGAACTCTATGCATCGCCGTTGCAATCTTCTGTAAAGCTAAAACTATTCTAAAATGTTTTCTGTTCAAAGGGCAACTGCAACAGTGCCTTCCCACAGAATTGTGGGAAATCAGCGAGAGCTTACAGGCCAAGTGCAAGGGGCAATGCTTAGCGCACAGATGACAGGTGTTACTAGTGCTATTTTACGTCAACTGCGGGAGGGACGAGAGCCCCGACACCAAGGTATTTTAATCACGATAAGCAAGAGGCACTCACCCCACGATCCCAACCGGCAAACCCACCACGCGCCCACAACTCCACGCGAGCGCACTTCCGGCCGGGCGCGCGCGCACGCACACGCACTGGCCGCCGGGGGCGGGGCGCGCAGGACGACGCCGGCGTGGGGCGGGGCTGGCCGCCGTTCCCACACGGGCGGCGGCCCCCGGAAGTGGCGTGTCTGGGGATGTCGCGGAGCGGAAGCCGAGTGTGGCAGGAGGCCGGCTGGAGACGCTGTCTCCTGTTGCTAGACGACGCGAACTAGCTTTCGTCACTTCCTCAGCCCGCCGTCTACCCACTCCCCTGGCCGGAACTCAGGGGCCCGGAGCCGCGGTGGGCACAGAGTCGTTCTCCGAGGCCCAGGACCGCGGCCCGCTCGGCAGCTGGAGTCGAGGCGACGCCACCCGCGGGGAAGAACCCAAGCTGGAGTGGGAAGATGGCTGCAGACAAGCCTGCAGGTGAGGCGCCCACGCCCGGGGCGGGCGGACCCTGGCGCTGAGTAGGTGGGGACTAGGGGTGGGGACCCGAGGGTGACTTTAATTTGGGTGTGCGTTCCTCTCCCCCATCCTCTCCCTCGGCCGCCCCTAACGTGAGTCTTTGGGCCCCCTGGCCGGTAGTTTTTTTTTTTGTTTTTTTTTTTTTTTTTACGTAAGTGCAATATGAAGCCGCACCGACCGCCTTTGCCCCGCTCGCCGGAATATCCGACTTACATTTGTGTAGCCACTTCACGGGCTTTTCGGTTTTCCAGGGGGGAAGGCGGATCACCCCGCAGCACACGGGTGCCTTATGTCCCCTGGCTCAGGATAGGGCTCACCTGGGCTATTTCGCCCACGTAAGCCTGCCTCTGGTCAGCGAAGTCCTCTAAAGTTAGCTTTGTGAAAACTATTTATTTAAATAGTCCTAAAACTGAAGTGTCTCTCTTCGTTCTGTGCTAATACCTTGCGCTTAGGACCTATTTTCCCCTAGTTCCTCAAGGTTAGCTCATTTAATTTCGACTGATTTCTTTATGGATTAGTACCCCATTCCTAGAGTCTTCTCCGTTAAGGTGTATAAAATTCTTTCCTGCCTGCCTCTGGGAGGGTCTGCCGTATGTTCCCTGTAAGAAGTGAATGTTCATTGGAAGAACTTCACTCGCAGGTCTTAGAAGTGGTCAACACTTTGTCTCTTCTAAAGATTTCACTGTAAAAAGCCCATCTCAATATTCCGAAGGTTTCGATCTCAATGACTGATGGTCGGACTAGATTTGAAACGAAAGTGAGCCAGTCCTACTATCGGAAATTTGTTAAAAGATCTCTGCCGCAGTCTGCTGAGAAGGAAAACCATAGAGAAAAAGTTTACAAATTGAGGATAATAGAGTGTGCTGTAGAATGTTGGGTAGGCTGGTCCCAGGAGGCTTCTGGTGGGGGTGGTATCTGAGCAGAAACTCCCATGAAATGACAGAGTGGCCGTATGGAATGGGACAGGCTGGATAGCGAGAATGTTCCAGGCGGGAAATCAGCGTGGCTTGTCCGGGGCCGGACCACGCTGTCCGACATCTTCCGTCCTTAACTGAAGGCAGCGTCTCTGTGTCCCGGGTTTACGGTTCCTACTTGGCCATATCCTTGCGCTTGCTTGGAATGAGCTTTTTAAAAAAGGCCTAGGGCCTGTCCGGTTTCCAAGCCCTGCCGTGAAGTATTCTCGTACTTGTCCCTTCATTCACTCACGAAGATTGGGTCCCAGGCACCGTGTTGGATGTTGAAGAAACGGATATGACTCGCCCCGTGCCGCCGACGTGTCCTGTTTAGTCTGTAAGGACCGCGCCGCTGGGTGGCAGTCCCATCTGGTGACGTGTGCAACGCGTAACGTGGCGGCGTAACGCACGTGGTGGAGGAACGAGGCCCACGGTGATTCGGGGCCGTGTCTTTGGCTGAAGCTTTGTAGCCACGTGGTAGGAAACGTCTCACCTAGATGACGTTACGGAGCCACGTCGTAGGAAACGTCTCACCTAGATGACGTTACGGAGCCACGTGGTAGGAAACGTCTCACCTAGATGACGTTACGTTCGTCTCCAGCCGAGTGTTGAGTGTGGTCTCCTTGAATCTGGCCTCCTCTCCGCCCCCGCTTCACCTGCTGTGATTCTAGCCTTTGTCCCTAATGTCTCCCTCGCGCGAAGCCGCCTTCCGACTGCCGTCCCTCTCTCTTCCTGTCCGGTCTGTTCTTCGCACTGTTGTCTTTTGATGTCTGAGACGCTAATTGCAGCAAAGCATTCCGACGCCTGTGCGCTTTCTAAGCTTATGCCATCTCGTGTGCAGCACATCCTCTGTCCTTCATGTCGTTCGTGAAACTTCACCGTGTGTTTCCAGCCGACGTTTCCGTATCGGCACACCTCGCTCTTCACCCCAGAAACGACTCTTGGACATACTGTTCTTCTGAGCTGCTGAGTGGTAGTGCCTTCGATTTTCTTTTCTCTTTGGTAAACACGCTCCTCGTTCAAAGGCTTTTTTTTTTTTTTTAATATTAGTAACGTTTTTTAAAAGTTGATTTATTTTGAGAGAGAGAGAGAGGGGGCCGAGCAGGGGAAGGGTGGAGGGGGGCAGGGGGTGAGAGAATCCCAAGCAGGCTCCACACTGTCAGCACAGAGCCTAATGAGATGTGGGGCTCAAAGTCACCAACCATGAGTCCACGACCTGAGCCAAGATCGAGAGTCAGACGCTTAACCGGCTGAACCACCCGCGTGCCCCTCACGGTCTAGCTTATATGCTGCTTCATCTCTGAGCTCCTGAGCTCAGGGCCCTTGTCACGGAGGGTAAGAAAAGAGACCCATGAAAGCATTTAAGAAAGTGACCTGATCACAGCGTGGGAAGGGGGAGGTTTCAGTGAAAGGAGACCGGAAGCCCAAAGACTAGGTAAAAGCGGCTAGTGCTATAGTAATTTATTCAGTAAATATTTACCCATGGCCTGCCTTGCCAGGCACTGACATAATCTCTGTAATCATGGAGCTTATGGTATGAAAGAGAAACACGTAAACTAAAAAAATACTTGTGAGTTTAGGTTGTGATGAGTATTGTGAAGAAAAGGAAGTAAGAGGACCACGGATAACTGAGAGCAAGGACCCTGTTAAGAATGGATTGGTCAGGGGCGCCTGGGTGGCTCAGTTGGTTAAGCAGCCAACTTCGGCTCAGGTCACGATCTCGCGGTCTGTGAGTTCGAGCCCCGCGTCAGGCTCTGTGCTGACAGCTCAGAGCCTGGAGCCTGTTTCGGATTCTGTGTCTCCCTCTCTCTCTGCCCCTCCCCTGTTCATGCTCTGTCTCTCTCTGTCTCAAAAATAAATAAACGTTTAAAAAAAAAACTGTTTAAAAGAATGGATTGGTTAGAGAAGGAAACACTCTCTTAGAGGTAACATTTTGTGACTGATTGGGTATAGTAGGTAAGCAGAAAGGCTTACTCTTTATGCAAGGTTCTTAGTTGAACCTCAGTTTCTCATTTGCAAAATGGGGGTCCTAATAGGTTTCCAACTTACTCATGTATTTTTTTTTAACATTTTATTAAAAAAAATTTTTTTTACGTTTGTTTATTTTTGAGAGATGAGATAGAGAGCAAGTAGGGAAGGGGCAGAGAGAGAGAGAGATAGAGAATCTGAATCAGGCTCCAGGCTCTGAGCTGTCCGTGCAAGAGCCCAACGCAGGTCTCAAATCCACGGACCGTGAGATCCTGACCTGAGCCGAAGTCGGATGCTTAACCGACTGAGCCACCCAGGCACCCGTGAGATTTCATTTCTAAGTAGGCTCTGCACCCAATGTGGGCCTCGAACTTACAACCCTGAGATCAAGAGTCGCGTGTTCCACCGACTGTGCCAGCCAGGCACCCTCTAATTTTTAATAGCGTTTTAGTTTATTTACTTACAGGGTTGTTGCTTGTGTGCTTCAGCTGAGGTCAGGTGTTTGTTTTGGCTCACATCCTTTGAGAAGCAGAACCCAATTCAAGTGCTCTCAGTTTGGAAGGTGCAAACGCAGAGTAGTAGAGGCGAGAGAGGAGAAAGCCAGGCCGAGGGAGGTGCAGTATGTTACATACTTGGCTCTTGTTCCTCCCTGAGCTGAGAGAGAGCAGGCCGCTTGCATGTGGGGTTTTTCTGAAAGGGCTGCAGGAGACACTACCCTTCAGGATAGTCCATATGAGAGAGAAAAAAGGGATAGCTTAGCTGTCCAGCTTCCTCCTGTTTCCTGTTTCTAGTTGGTAAAGACTCATTGCACGGGAGACAGATGTACCCGTGCTTCTGGATCGTATGGCTTCTCAGTGACTGATCGGCCAGCAGCTCTCCCACCCTGATTTGTATGAGACCAAATTGTAGAGGGAGGACGGATGGAGACCAACCAAAGACCAAGGTTCAAGGGGGCAGTGGGGGGCTCACGAGGTCCGTGTCCCTGTATAACATATAAAAGTGGTGTGAAACTGGTTTCATTTTTTACTAAGGAAGTACCAACAGTGTTTTAGGGTGATTTATTTGACTTTAATTTTTATGGTCATCTGAGAGGAGAAAGTGGCTGGAATTAGGACACAAAATCCTAGATTTGAATTTATCTGAGAATTTGGACTGTGGGCATGGTTGTAGTAGGCTTCGTAGAAAAAGGTTGATAGGGGCGCCTGGGTGGCGCAGTCGGTTGGGCGTCCGACTTCAGCCAGGTCACGATCTCGCGGTCCGTGAGTTCGAGCCCCGCGTCGGGCTCTGGACTGATGGCTCGGAGCCTGGAGCCTGTTTCTGATTCTGTGTCTCCCTCTCTCTCTGCCCCTCCCCCGTTCATGCTCTGTCTCTCTCTGTCCCAAAAATAAATAAAAAAAAGAAAAAGAAAAAGGTTGATAATGTTATGAATAAGGGAAAGATAGAGCCTGACCTGATGGGTAACATGAAATCAGCTTTCAAAGATAGCTTTAAAATTTTACGCCAGGATGGCCATAAAAATGATAAGAAGAACAAACAAATGGGAAGATTTTAAGCCAAGGCTATTTTTATTTTATTAAAGACACCCAAAACTGATGATGATGATGATGATGATTATTAAATGTATATGGTAAAAAACTATTAAGTCCTCTATTGCCCCTACCCAATTCCTGCATCCAGGTAGCCAATACTGAGTTTGTGTGTTCTTCCAGACTTTTCTACACCTACCCAAGCTCACACTGACTTAAAAATATATATGGCTCAGTCATTTGAACATCCGACTCTTGATTTGGGCTCAGGTCATGATCCCAGGGTCGTGGGTTAAGATTCTCTCTTTTCTCCCTCTGCTTCTCTACCCTGCTCCATGCTTTCTCTCTCTCTCAAATTAAAAAATAAAAATAAAATATATGTGCAGATTACGTGGTACTGTCCTGCCATTTGTTTTCTTCAGGGTTCAGTAGGGAATCTGCATATTTGGTATTTTTTCAGCTTCGTATTACAAGTGATTTCAAACATCCAAAAAAATGGAAAAAATGAGTATCCATATACCCACCACCTAGTTTAACAATTGTTACATTTTGCCGTAGTTGCTTCTTCTTTATCTAGCTAAAATTCTTAATGTTGAATATTTCTTTTGTTTTTAAGTTTATATATGTTGATAGAGCGTGAGTTGGGGGGAGGGGCAGAGAGGAGAGAGAGAATCCTGAGCAGGCTCAGTGTTGAAAGCGAGAGCCGGATGCGGGGCTCCATCTCGTGACCTGAGCTGAAATCAAAAGTTGGACGCTCAACCACCTGGGCCACCCAGGCGCCCCAATGTTGAATAGTTATAGATACTTCATCTCTAAATATTTCACCATGCACTTTTTTTTTTAATTTTTTTTTTTTAACGTTTATTTATTTTTGAGACAGAGACAGAGCATGAACGGGAGAGGGTCAGAGCGAGAGGGAGACACAGAATCTGAAACAGGCTCCAGGCTCCGAGCCGTCAGCATAGAGCCTGACGCGGGGCTCGAACTCACAGACCGCGAGATCATGACCTGAGCCGAAGTCGGACGCTTAACCGACTGAGCCACCCAGGTGCCCCATGCACTTTTTTAAAATAAGGCCTTTCACCTATATAACCGTTGTCATACTTTAGAAAATCACTATTTAAATATACTAAACTTCCCCAAAGTAAGCTGTACTTACCTGACAAATTATCAGTTATAAGGTAATAATAAGTCAAAATGATGAAAAGTACAGCCCAGGGAAGAGAGTCAACAATACAGTGACCACACTTATTGTGGTGAGTGCCAAGTAATACAGAGTTGAATCAACATGTTGTACACCTGAAACTAATCAGTTAGAAAAACGAGCTGTGCTTTTCAAACTGAGATCCAGTCAGGATTCACACATATTTTTTAGGTCTCTTCAGTGTCTTCATTCCCAGTATCTCCCTTTTCGTTTTGTTTTGTTTTGTTTTGTTTTGTTGCATGACAGTGATTTTTTGAAGAGACGAAGTCAGTTGTCTTGTATAATACCCCACATTCCGGATTTGTCTGATTGTTTCTTCCTGGTATCCTTGTCCTTGGTCCTTGTCTTCTGTATTTTCTGTGAACTGAAAGTTACTTCTCAGGCTTGGTTAGATTTAGATTTACCATATTTGTATATTTTTAAGTGATTCTGTATACTTTATATATAAAGTGCATGATGTCAGTTTCAATTTGTCCACCATTAGTGATGCCAAGTTTGGTCAATTTGGCAAGGTAGTGATAGGAACATCTTTTTCCAATTATAATTAGAAGTAATCTAATGGATAATAATTTAGAATAATATAAACATCCACCATTGGTGATCAGTTGTATCATGGGGGGGCTGCAAGCTGGTACTTTTTCTAGTTCCATTACTGCTGACATTTATTTGCTGATATTCTGTAAAGAACAGCTCTCCTGTATTAATTAACTGGGGATGAACTATAATTTTTCCCAGAAAGGCATGTTAAATGTTAAAAACTTGAAAATTCATCCTTTGCATTTACTAGTTTTTAGGATAAGGAGTTGATGTAATTGTGACCT
This sequence comes from Panthera uncia, assembly GCF_023721935.1. Lineage (NCBI taxonomy): Eukaryota > Metazoa > Chordata > Mammalia > Carnivora > Felidae > Panthera > Panthera uncia. The sequence goes on from NC_064810.1 coordinate 153,128,469, forward strand.
ACATTTCATGCTTTTAAGTGTTGTTAATGTTTAGGAATTTAGAGTAATATATTGGTCTTAGGATTCCAGTTTTTTTTTTTTTAATTACTTTATTTTGAGAGAGAAAGAGTGCAAGCAGGGGAGGGGCAGAGAGAAACAGAATCCCAAGCAGACTCTGTGCTGCCAGCACAGGCCCAATGTGGGGCTTGATCTCACAAACCGTGAGATCGTGACCTGAGCCAAAACCAAGAGTCGAATGCTTAACCAACTGAGCCAACCAGGTGCTTCTCCAATTTTAAATGTATAGTTGAGTGAATAGTTGATTTATACTTGTGAACTTTCATTGAAATTTTAACTATATTATTGCATGGACGTTAAAGAATACCTGAGTCACTATTTTCATAAGTTTAATTTTTAGATTTAAATTCTCAGAAAATTATCTTTTTAAGTCAACTGTACTTAAAATTGAATGTATGAAATATTTAAGGTAGTTAAAATTTTATGTCTGAAGAGTGTTTAACGTTGTAAAGGCGATCAAACATTCATCACATCCCTTTAAAATTAGAACTCCAAATAGAACGTCTAAGGGACTCCTGGCTGGCTCACTCAGAGGAGCATGAGACTCTTGATCTCCAATCGTGACTTTGAGCCCCACGTTGGTACAGAGATGACTTAAAAATAAAATCTTTTTTTTCTTTAATTTTTAAAAAAATTTTGTTTTTACATTTATTCATTTTTGAGAGAGAGACAGAATACAAGCGGAGGAGGGGCAGAGAGAGAGGGAGACACAGAATCCGAAGCAGGCTCCAGGCTCTGAGCTGTTAACACAGAGCCGGACGCGGGGCTTGAACCCACAAACCGCGAGATCATGACCTGAGCCGAAGTCGGACAGCTAAACCGACTGAGCCACCCAGGCGCCCCTAAAAATAAAATCTTAAGGGCACCTGGGTGGTTTAGTCAGTTAAACGTCCAAGTCTTGATTTCAGCTCAGGTCATGATCTCACAGTTTCATGAGTTTGAGCCCCGTGTCAGGCTCTGTGCTGGCCCTGCAGAGTCGGCTTGGGATTCTCTCTGTGCCCCTCCCCTGCTCGCGCACGCGCTTTCGCTCTCTTTCAAAATAAATAAACTTTAAAATATTATAAAAAATAAAATCTTGAAAAGTCTAAGTTGAATATAAAAGTTTGAGGAAAATCTACACTTTCTGAATTTGTAACATTAATAAATCAAGTATTAATATTTAAAAAACGGTCTCTTTTCTGTATATAAAAACTACTCTCAAAAATAAGCAAATAAAGGGGTACCTGGGTGGCTCAGCGGTTGAGCGTCTGACTTCGGCTTAGGTCAGGATCTCTGGTTTGTGAGTTCGATCCCCACGTCAGGCTCTGTGCTGACAGCTCAGAACCTGGAGCCTGTTTCCGAGTCCGTGTCTCCCTCTTTCTCTCTGCCCCTCCCCTACTCATACTCTGTCTCTCTCTCAAAAATAAATGAAGATTAAAAAAAAAAAACAAGCAAATAAATAAATACTAGTCTCAGATACAAAAATAAAAACATACTCCTCAGCAGGGGCATCTGGCTGGCTCATTCAGTGGAGTATGCAGCTCTTGATCTTGGGGTTGTGAGTTCGAGTCCCAGGTTGGGTGCAGAGATTACTTAAAAAATAAATCTTGGGGCGCCTGGGTGGCTCAGTCGGTTGAGCATCGGACTTCGGCTCAGGTCATGATCTTACAGTTTGTGAGTTTGAGCCCTGCTTCAGGCTTTGTGCTGACAGCTCAGAGCCTGGAGTCTGCTTTGGATTCTGTGTCTCCCTCTCTCTCTGCCCTTCCCCCACTCACACTCTGTCTCTCTCTCTCTCTCTCTCTCTCTCTCAAAAATAATAAACATTAGGGGCGCCTGGGTGGCTAAGTCGGTTGAGCGTCCGACTTCGGCTCAGGTCATGATCTCGAGGTTCGTGAGTTCACGCCCCGCGTCGGGCTCTGTGCTGGCAGCTCAGAGCCTGGAGCCGGTTTCGGATTCTGTGTCTCCCTCTCTCTCTGACCCTCCCCCATTCATGCTCTGTCTCTGTCTGTCTCAAAAATAAATACACGTTAAAAAAATAAATAATAAACATTAAAAAACATTAAAAATAAAAACCAAGATACTCAGCAGTGGTAGAGATCTGCTTTGTCTGTCTTCCCCAAAGCATGTTGTTACTGATTGTTGATATTCTCTTCCTTTATTTCTGAAGTGCTGGACAGAGTGCTCAAGTCTGAGGCAGTGCTGGTCACATAGTGTTTCTCTGAGCTGTATACTAATCAGCTGTTATATATAGGGTTTTGATAAATCAGAGACGCTTGTCCAAGTGATAGGAAACCACATAGGGTGTGTGAACTTTATGGTGACCTTGGCAGACGTGAATTATTTTTCTTTCGGATGGCGTCCTTCTTTTTTAAAACTTGCCTTCACAAAGGAATCAGCACTATTTTCTGAGTGTACCAGTGGGTTTCCTTAGGCCTTAACATTATTTTTTCCTTAGGAAAAAATGTCCTTTCTTGAAAATCATTGAGCTATATTTTGAAAAGGTAGCTTGTGTGGAAGAACCTCCTGCAGTCAGATTGGAGTTGTTAACATTCTGTATTGGAATGTATCTGTGCGTTCAGTTAACTGACTTTTCAGTTTTGAAAAAGCAGTGTGTTTCTTTTCGACTTAGTTCAGACCTAAAGGCAATTGTTTGGTTCAAAATGAAGCCTGTTGGCTTAAAGGGTGTCCGGGTTTGTGTGCCTAAGAGCCCTGTACGCCTAGAAGCTCAGCCATGTTCATTAGGCCAGAGTAGAAGGAAAGTCAGGTTTAAGGATGAAGGGCCATTTTCTCTTACAATCGGCAACGGAGACTACTTTTGGACAAATAAAGACATATTGTGGAATTATGTGCAGACTCTTTCTGGTAAGAACTCCGCAGTCACAAATAAATAATCTAGGTTTTAAAAACCTGACTACAAAAATAACACCCATGCCTTATAGGAAACTTGAAAAGTAGAGAAAGATAACAAGGAAAACAAAAATAGTAATCCCATTGGAGTGTTTTTGTTTCACAGTTATATCTTGAAGTTAAAATGCAGATAAAATAATGGTTAACTGGTAAAAGGCTATTTCTTGAGCTCTGTTCTCCAAAACGTCTGTAGAAATTGGAATTTCAGACTCTCTTGTAAGCCTTAGAGTCTAGTTTATTTATCTTAAAGCTGGCTTCTCTTTCTCAGGAAGATTATAGGAGACTTTTATAGTTCCTAGAGGGTAATGATGCAGAGTAGAAGCCTAAACTCTTCAGTGCGTTGGTGACTTGTTGGGTATTTCCCCTTGCTTTGCAGTATTCATAAATCACTTTTTGACAGTTGGGCCTGTCAAAGAATGTAACCTAGAGGGATGCCTGGGTGGCTCAGTCGGTTAAGCATCCGACTCTTGATTTCGGCTCAGTTCGTGATCTCAGGGTTCGTGGGATCGAGCCCCTCGACCGGCTCAGTGTGGAGGACCAAGCCTGCTTGGGATTCTCTCCCTCTACCCTTCTCCAGCTTGTGTGCTCTCTCAGTCTCTCTCAGAATGAATGAATAAACTTAAAAAAAACTAAAGTAACCTAGAGACGGTGTACCTTATTTTTTATGATTTTTTTATTTCTTAAAAGTTCATTTATTTATTTTGAGAGAGAAGACGTGCATGTGTGAGCGGCGGAGGGGCAGAGAGAGCGGGAGAGAGAGAATCCCAAGCAGGCTTAGCGCTGCCAGCATAGAGCCCGGCGCGGGGCTCCGTCTCAGCTGTCCTCTGAGCTCAGTGTCAGACGCTTAGCTGACTGAGCCACCCAGGTGCCCCGAGAGCACACATTTTAGAAGGAGCTGCGGGGAGAACTCGATGGCAAACTAAGACATTTTGACATTTGGTCTAAATTTAATGCATTTCCTTGGGAGGGAAGATAAATGTTTTAAATTAAACACTCTGGTTTTCCTAAACGTTTTTAAAGTTTTGTATTCATTGTTAAAATTTTATGACAGATACATATGCGGTATAGTGTTCTGCTTTAATCTAAACTCATTCTTTCTGGAGCTTTGAAATCCTGGGTCCCATTTTTACACAGTTAAAAGTAAAGGCTCCTTACTGTTCTTGTGCACCTGAAAATTTTGCAAAACAGATGGATTGTGTAAACAGTTGGGTTAACAATAACTCATTGTTATTGGCTTTCTAAAGAAAAAACTGTTTAATGATGTCCTTTTAAACTTTTCTCCAATAAACTGTCAGCTTTCCTCCCCCCTATAAGGACTCAATTCTTATTTATCTGTATGCTGAAGTAGAAGTGAAATGTTAATTTATCTGCTAACTTTTTTTCCTGTTTCATTTTATATAATTTTTTAAGTTTCATGTAAGTAGTCTCAACACCCATTGTCGGGCCCAGACTCACGGCGCTGGGATCCAGAGCTGCGTGCTGTCCCTACTGAGCAAGCCAGGCGCCCTTTGTCTGCTATCTGTATCAGAAGTAACACTTCTGAAAGACCCAGATACCAGAATACTTTTTTTTGTTGTTGTAGGGCAGATCTAAGTCTTCGATAAGTTCACTTAGCACAGGTTGTGTTTTGTTCTTGATGTTAAGTGGCGATTCTCAAGAGTGGGCAGTCTACCGGGGATTTGACGGTGATCTAAGGGCTGTCCCATAATCAAGTCATGCTAAAGCTGTTTTCACTGTTAATTGTATGTTTAGAACGCAGAATATATATATATATATCTGTTTTTGAAACTGCCAGAATTGTTGGTTGTTTTGCCAGAAGGAAGGGGAGAGAGCCAGTACTTACTTAGCATCTGTAAGCAGAGAGTTAGGTGGCCAAGGGGAGGCCGACCGAAGATGTGACTGATTCCAAGGGTTGTACAGTTTTCGTTGCACCGTGTTGCCCTCTTGAGAGAGGGCAGTTGGGAATCTTTACTGACGGCCAGGATGTACCAGGCCAGGGCTCCCAGAGTCAGCTCTGTGCAGGACTGGTTCTTTGGAACGCTCCTGGAATATAGGTTTTTTAGATAGTTTCAAAAATGCCCACATTGTGTTTGCTTCGGCAGCACATATACTAAAACAGGAACAGTGCAGAGATTAGCACCACCCCCGTGCAGGAGGACATGCAAATTCACGAAGCATCTTGTATTTCTGTACTGTGTTTGGAATGTTAAAAAAAAACGCCCAAGGGGCACCTGGGTGGCGCAGTCGGTTAAGCGTCCGACTTCAGCCAGGTCACGATCTCGCGGTCCGTGAGTTCGAGCCCCGCGTCAGGCTCTGGGCTGATGGCTCGGAGCCTGGAGCCTGTTTCCGATTCTGTGTCTCCCTCTCTCTCTGCCCCTCCCCCGTTCATGCTCTGTCTCTCTCTGTCCCAAAAATAAATAAAAAACGTTGAAAAAAAAACAAAAAAAAACGCCCACATCATGAATGTACATAGTTTAATGACTCCTTACACACCCAGAAAGAAGCCCCTCCTGAGAGCTTGCTTTGAAGATTAAATGAGTTACCCTATTTGAGGTGCTTTCATGCCTAACACCTGGTGAGCCCTCAGAGCGTGTTAGCTTTATTGTTACGATTACGGAGACGTCGCGGGTGGTATAGAATGGTATAGAATGGAGACGCAGATAGTATCTCAAGCTAGAACTTGGTTTAGCAGGGGCCGGAAGGAGTGGTGGTTGTTTCAAAGCCGCACGCAGTTTACATTGGAGCCCTGTTTCCTCAGGACTTCCCATACCTGACTTCTGAGTTAGGTCCGACCTCACTTGCCATCTCTGTGCCCTCTCACAGCCCTTGTTACTGCCATGGCGTTAGTCACACCCGGAATCCCGGATTTGCATCTTATCTCCGCAAGGAACCTCTGAGTTTCACAAGTGCGGGAGCCCTGTCTGTGTGGTTCATGTGTCGATCCCTTGCACTTAGAATGATGCTTGACCCTTATGGTCTCTCAGCTATTTATTAATTGGATGTATGGCCTGAATTTATTATCTTCAAGCCGTACTGTCACAGTTAAAAAAAAAAAAAAAAAGACTCTCGGGCGAGTGTCGTGCGTTTCTTCACGGTCAGGGTTAAGGAATGAACAATGTCTTCTGGGAAGCTTGCGGTGATGGCGAGGGTAGTGTTTGTAGGAATGATTGAGTAGTAAATCTGGGGGACAAGATGATCGGCCCTACCTCCCCACTTGGAGATTTGTCTTCCATTGCTACTTGAGTTGGATCGTGTTGCTTTGTGAACAAACGTATCCACTGCTTTATAGAAGCTTGTTTGGGGTTACTGAATTTCTGAGTTGGAGGGCACCCTAAAAGCCATCTAAGACAGATGCTCTTTAGTAACTAGGAAAACCGATATTTGCCCCAGTTCCACTTGTGTATCAACTGTGTAATTTCAGAAGTGGCACGAGAGTTCCGGTCTTCTTACTTCAGTTCCAGGTATTGGCTGTACCTCCCCGTGCTCCCGGGTCCCATCTGTGTGTTGGAACAATCAAGTCTGCACCACCATGCCACATAGGGGGACCTACTCTGCCGGATACATTCTCACCGCTTCACGTATATTCTCGGTGAAGCCTCCCAATAACTCCGAAAAGGGCTTTCTTATCTCCGTTTTTTACCTCGGTTCAAGCTTTGGAGGTCTTTAGATTCCAGGCTGGAGCAACAATTCTATCTGAAAAAAACTCTTGTGTAAATAAATTCAAATATTGTGAGACTCTGATAGTCTAAAGAATTTTTTATTCTGAGTCATCAACAATGGCATCACCCTCACGTACCTGCGTTTGCAGCCCATGCGTCCTATTTATGCAGTGGTCCTATTACTTTCCGTTGGTATTCCGTTAATGGTGCGTGGGGCTTTTGTCGGTGAGTAAAACTGAAAAAGCCAGAATATTCTTTGGGAGATGATTGAAACCTAAAAGTCACCTTTTTAAAACAAAAGGCAGATTTTTTAAAATTAAAATGTTGGGGCACGTGGGTGGCTCAGTTGCTTAAGTGTCCGACTCTTGACTTCCGCTCCGGTTGTGATCTCATGCTTGTGAGATGGAGCCCTCGTCAGGCTCTGCTCTGGGGTGTGGGCCCTGCTTAAGATTTTCCCTCCCTCCCTCTGCCCACCCCCCACCCCCCACCCCATTCTCTCAGGCTCTGCTCTGGGGTGTGGGCCCTGCTTAAGATTCTCCCTACCTACCTCCCTTTGCCCCCCACCATTGTCTGTCTCTTAAGAAAATTAATGTTAAAAATGACTGATATTTATTATCCCATATATAATATTCTTGCCATAAATGTTAGACTAAATGCATGAGGAAACAATCAGATAAACCCAGAATATGGAACATTCTACAAGGTAACTATCTTAGACTCTTTATTTTTTTTTTTTAAGTTTCTTTCTTTCTTTCTCTATTTTGAGACAGCACATGAGCAGGGGGAGGGGCAGAGAGAGAAGGAGAGAGAGAATCCCACGCGGGCTCCGTGCTGTCAGCTTGGCTTCATCTTACTAACCATGAGATGATGGCCTGAGCCAAAACCAAGAGCTGGAGGCTTAAGCGGCTGAGCCACGCAGGTGCCCCAGCTTAGACTTTAAAACAAGTGGTGACTTGAGGAGCAGCAGAAGGTCAGGAAGTACTCTGGAGTAAGAGAAACAGAAGCTATTGAAGGGAAATATGTGAGCCTTGATTGATACCCGGATTGGGAGGGAAAAATACAGTGATAAGATATTTCTTAGAACAATCAGGGAAATTGTTAGATGATATTATTGATTTATTGTTACTTTTCTTAGTGTGACCATTTTAGTAGGTTATGTAGGAGAATGTCCTTTTTTTAAAAAAAAATTTTTAATGTTATTTTGAGAGAGAGAGTGTGTGTGAGTGGGGAAGGGGCAGAGAGAGAGGGAGACAGAACTGAAGGAGGCTCCAGACTCTGAGCACAGAGCCCAAGGCGGTGGTCTAACCCAGGAACTGTGAGGTCATGACCTGAGCCAAAGTCAGACACTTACCCGATTGAGGCACCCAGGTACCCTGGTGTTTTTTGTTTGTTTGTTTGTTAGTTTTTTAAATCAAAAGAAAGTTTTCTAAGTGGGAAAATTTTCAAATAGTAAAAGACCGTTTCTAAAGACTGATCTTTATCTTTTTTTTTTTTAATTTTTTTTTTTTTAGCGTTTATTTATTTTTGAGACAGAGAGAGACAGAGCATGAACGGGGGAGGGTCAGAGAGAGAGGAAGACACAGAATCTGAAACAGGCCCCAGGCTCTGAGCAGTCAGCACAGAGCCCGACGCGGGGCTCGAACTCACATACCGCGAGATCGTGACCTGAGCCGAAGTCGGACGCTTAACTGACTGAGCCACCCAGGCGCCCCTATCTTTTTTTTTTAATGTTTGTTTATTTTTGAGACAGAGAGACAGAGCACAAGCAGGGAAGGGGCAGACAGAGAGGGAGACACAGAATCTGAAGCAGGCTCCAGGCTCTGAGCTGTCACCACAGAGCCCGATGCGGGGCTCGAACCCGTGGACCGTGAGATCGTGACAGCCGAAGTCGGATGCTTAACCGACTGAGCCACCCAGGCACCCCTAAAGACTGATCTTTATTAAGTACAAGTTGTATTTTGAGTTCAGTACCTCAGGGCAAAGCAAGAAATGTTGTGATTGATTTGAGATTAAATGAAGTTAAAATAATCAGCATTACAGTTTGCTGTAGCTTTCAAGGCACTGTCACTTTCCTCCCCTTCCTGCCGTTCCCATTCCCAGTGCTTAATTATTATTATGGCATCGAATAAATGTGAAAAGGGCTGAAAGATTTTGAAATCTGTTCAAACATGGAGTTAAAGGATTTAACATTCTTTATGGTCCCTTGATGTACTAGATGCTGATTTTTTTTTTTTTTTTTTGGCTCTGTAGATGTGGTTACCTGGAAGTATTTATTCCTATTAACTTTTATAACTTTGTTGCCAGTTCTTTCCTTTATTTTTTTTTTTTTAATTTTTTTTAATGTTTATTTATTTTTGAGACAGAGAGAGACAGAGCATGAATGGGGGAGGGTCAGAGAAAGAGGAAGACACAGAATCTGAAACAGGCTCCAGGCTCTGAGCCGTCAGCACAGAGCCTGACGCGGGGCTCGAACTCACAGACCGCGAGATCATGACCTGAGCCGAAGTCGTACGCTTAACCGACTGAGCCACCCAGGCGCCCCTCTTTCCTTTAAAAAATTTCAAAAGCTCAGGTTTGTTTCTTAGTGTGGAATGGCTATGTTTTATGTTTTATGTTTTATGGCTACTGCTATGTAACTTTACAGAGGAAACTCTGTTGTCTCCAGAGTGTGATTTCATGGTTTAGCTTCTTGTTACTTCTCTGACATCAAGGCCCCAAATCCTAAGGAAAAGCATGATTTCTGCCAGTCCCTCTCCCCAAAATCATCTGCCACAATATATAGATGAGACTTAGTCGAGACAGATCCCTGGTGAACAAGAAGAGCTGAGACCATGTGACTGCATCATGCAAAGTTGGGATCGATGATGCTTTCGTTAAAAAGTATTTTTTTGAAGCATTTGTCAGAGCAGTTAAGAGTAGTGAACTGGAGTAGTTTTAGACTTGATTTAGCAGAGATTTTTACGCTTATTTTGGAATTCTGTTTTCAAATAAAAAATTAATTTTGAAAATACAAAATTGTGGGGCAGGAATCATTAATCTTAGAATGTATATGGATACTTGGGGCACCTGGGTGGTTCAGTGGGTTGAACGTCCAACTCTTGACTTCAACTCAAGTCATGATCCCAGGGTCATGGGATCAAGCCCCCTGCTGGGCTCAGCGCTCAGTGTGGATCCTGCTTGGGATTCTCTCTTTCTCTCTGACCTCCTTTCCCACTTGCATTCTCTATCAAAAATTAGGGGTGCCTGGGTGGCTCAGTTGGTTGAGTGTCCAACTTCTGCTCAGGTCGGGATCTCATGGTTCGTGGGTTCGAGTCCTGCATCGGCTTGCTGCTGTCCGTGCAGAGCCACTTCGGATCCTCTGTCCTCCTCTCTCTTTGCTCCTCTTCCCCCAAATAAACATTAAAAAATAAATTAAATTAAAATTTAATAAAATAAACTTCTGGGAAAAAAGATTGTATATAGATATTTAACCATGTTAAGGAAGCTTTAAGAAAAAAATTCTTTTTTTTAAAAAAAATTTTTTTTTCAACGTTTTTTATTTATTTTGGGGACAGAGAGAGACAGAGTATGAACGGGGGAGGGGCAGAGAGAGAGGGAGACACAGAATCGGAAACAGGCTCCAGGCTCCGAGCCATCAGCCCAGAGCCTGACGTGGGGCTCGAACTCACGGACCGCGAGATCGTGACCTGGCTGAAGTCAGACGCTTAACCGACTGCGCCACCCAGGCGCCCCGAAAAAAATTCTTTTTAATGTTAATTTATTTTTGAGAGACAGCACAACCAGGGAAGAGGCAGAGAGAGACAGAGACACAGAATCTGAAGCAGGCTCCAGGCTCTGAGCAGTCAGCACAGAGCCCAATGCCGGGCTCAAACTCATGGACCACGAGATCATGACCTGAGCTGAAGTCGGACGCTTAACCGACTGAGCCACGCAGTCCCCTGCCAAGGAAGCTTTTTAAATGTGTTAATGTTGGCTTTTGGATTTCTAAGCCTATGAAAGCATTCTTGGCCTGGAAATTAACTATGAGTTCTTAGCAATGTAGTTTTCTAATTGTTAAATGTTATTATATTCCAGCTGGATTATAACCTTTTTGAAGGTATTGTGTATGCATTTATAATCTTCTTGTGTCTCCAGAGCCTGGCATAGTTTCTTGAATATGTGGGACTTTGGTATAGATTGCTGGGGGGCAGATCTACTATGTTTTGAGTGAACGCAACATTCTCAGTCCTGATGGACAGAGCTGTGATTCTTCCATACGTGGTGGTGGGTTTTCATTGTGCCAGACCATGGCTAAGGGAAAGGTTTCTTTAAGTTTCTGGAGGAGTGACTTCCAACTCCTTATAACACGAATAAGTCATGGTAATTGAGAGCGCCCTAACTATAGCAACTTCATTAGGAAGAAGACAGGAAGAAAACCAGGGGCACACTCACTGTACAACTTTATTTCTAAAGAACTGCAAAACTTGTGTGCTTGCAGATCAGGGAGCAGAGAAACATGAAGGGACAAGTCAGTCCTCTGGGATCACCGATCAAGAGAAGGAGTTGTCCACCAGTGCTTTCCAGGCTTTCACAGTAAGCAGTGGTTTCTCTCGATTTCCGTTTTTAGGATCTGTCGAATATGAATCTTTTCACAATGAATTTTTAAGTTTATAACTTTTGTTCTGTAATAACTCAAGAATTAAGTTTAGAGAGTAGGTTTTATTTAAATTTTTTAAAAACTGGGAGTTTAAATATGGTAAAAGGAATGGGAGTAATTTGAGCCATTCCCAAGTTTTTGTGTTCCATAAACGTGTTGACTCTTACAGTGTTATTTTTTTTTCAGTCTTTTAAACTTAGATTTGTAATTATATGGGTCAGTCTTTTCAGTTCACTTCTTTGTTCAGTTCTCTTTCTTGAATGTTCTTTAAAATGGAACCCCAGTCAAAGTCAAAACTTTAACTTTTCTGATGTTAAAACGATATGAAAGAAAACCTTATTTGACTATTAGGTTACATACATGTAAGCAGAAGAATTTGATACTTGGGTATTCAGAGCATGTTTATTAGAAATTAAATCATATTACCTTTCTTGGGCTAGCCTCAGCTGTTCTACCATGCTAGCAACATATACCTATATACGTGTGTGTGTGTGTGTGTGTGTGTGTGTGTGTGTGAGAGAGAGAGAGAGAGAGAGAGATGTGGTTTTATACATGTACATAGGTATATGATACACTTACGTGTCTATGTATGTCTTATACACATAGTGGTGTTAGAGTGTGAGTCTTGAGAAGTAAATATCTATAATTTCTAGCTTTATTGAGATATAATTGACATATCCCAGTTTCTTAATTGACATGAATATTGTTTCATTCAGTGACTTTAATTAGTATATTTGGGGAATAGATCTGTCTTTTTAAAGAGTTTTCCAAATAGAGACGAATGAAACGTATTTGGAAATGAATGTCTTAGTTTTAAAGGTAATAGGTAATTGTGTCTGTGTGTGTGTTTTTTTGTTGGTTTGTTTTAGGCTGGAAATTATGATGCCTGTCTGCAACACCTTGCCTGCCTACAAGAAGTGAACAAAGATGATTATAAAATAATTTTGAACACAGCAGTGGCTGAGTTTTTTAAAAGTAACCAAATGACAACAGACAGTTTGAGACAGACACTTAACCAACTGAAGAATCAGGTGACACACAAATGAATTTAGCTATAAAAATGTTGTGATATTCTCTGAATTGTGAAGTAAAAATACTTAAGGAAAATTAATATGACTTGTCGGTTATTGGCAGCACAACTTCTGACGTGTCTAAAACAATGTGCATTAATTTTATTTGTATAAAATTATTATTCCAGGAAATGAAACGTATGCTGTGTAATTTTATTTTCTAATTTGAACAGAATAGACTAATCTACCAAATTTGAATGAGCTTTGGAACTTGGAAGGAAAATTAAAGTGGAAATCTATGAAGAAGCTTAGCTGCTGAGATGATCTTTCTTGTGACTGCAAAGATCTGATTATAATCATGTGAGATTGTTTTAGCATTTTGGATCAGGAGATGATTCATTCATTAAATAGAAGATACTCTGATTTATATATGGTTTGGTGCTTGCCTTGGTCATCGGTCATAACAGCAACATCTCTCACATCACAGGGTCAGAGCTTTGGTAGTCAAGAGGGCTAACGAAGATGACGATGATGGTAGGGTCGGGTGGCAGACGTTTGTTGCCTACTATGTAACAGGGCCCTGCTGAGAACTGTGCATGCAGCATCTCACTCTTTCCAGCAGTCCTGTAAAGCAGCCACTATGATGTTTCTCATTTTACAGATGGGAAAGCTGAGGTACAGATAGCCGGTGTAAATTGTCCAAAGACACAAAGCTCTTAAAGGAAAACAGCTCCGTGAACCCAGTCTTCTTTGACTCTAGGGCCTGTGCCTCTGAACCGCTTCAAGGTCTTGAGACCTTTTTGAGCCCCTGTCCTGTGTTCCTGGGTACCATTATACAGTAGAGTATCCCTAAAACGTGACCTAGTTAGAAATAAGTGACCCCTCCAGGCTCTTTGTAATTTTTTTTAGGAGTAAAGATACTCTACAGTATCACCCTATACATGGTATTGTTAGAAATAAGTAACCTGTTCAGGCTCTTCCTGATTACAGGAGTGAAGTAATTTACTGGCTGCATCGATCTTGATCTCAGAGTTGTGAGTTTAAGCCCCATGTTGGGCATAGAGATAACTTAAAAAAAGAAAGAAAGAAAAATGGCCAATGTTTATCAAACTCTTATGTGATTCCAGATTCCATATTAAATGCGTTTTATGTTTTATCTCCTATAATTCTCATATTCAACCCTTGAGATAGGTCGATAGCCTAATGATTTTAATTTATATGGCCAGGAAAAGTAGGAGCAAGATTCAAACCAGACCTTCAGACTTCTTTTTTTTTTTTTTTTAAGTAAACTCTACATGTGGGATTCAAACTTACAATCCAAGGTCAAGTGTTGCATGCTCTAAGGACTGAGCCATCCAGGCACCCCCAGACCTTCTGACTCTTTTTATTTTTAACATTTTTTAAAATTAGTTTATTTATTGGGGCGCCTGGGTGGCTCAGTCGGTTGAGCATCCGACTTCGGCTCAGGTCACGATCTCAGGGTCCGTGAGTTCGAGCCCCGCATCGGGCTCTGGGCTGATGGCTCAGAGCCTGGAGCCTGCTTCCACTTCTGTGTCTCCCTCTCTCTCTGCCCCTGCCCTGTTCATGCTCTGTCTCTCTCTGTCTCAAAAATAAATAAAAAACGTTAAAAAATTTTAAAAAATAAAATAAAATAAAATTAGTTTATTTATTTTGAGAGAGAGACCAAGCAAGCTGGGGAGGGGCAGAGAGACTGGGGGACAGAGAGTCCCAAGTGGGCTCTGTACTGACAGCAGCTAGCCCGATACGTGATTTGAACTGACAAACCGTGAGATCGTGACCTGAGCCAAAGTCGGCCGCTTAACCAACTGAGCTGCCCAGGCACCCTGAGTTTTTCTTATAGATTGTAAGTGATCTCTACACCCAATGTGAAGTTCGAACTCACAACCGTGAGATCAGGAGTCTCATGCTCTACCAACTAAGCCAGTCAGCTGCCCCAAAATCTTTTTTTATTTTTTTATTCCTTTAATTTTTTAAAAAAATGTTTGTTTATTTTTGAGAGAGAGGCAGAGAGAGAGGGACACAGAATTCCAAGCAGGCTCCATATTGTCAGTGCAGAACCTGACCTGGGGCTCAGACTCACGAACCTTGAGATCATGACCTGAGTTGAAATCAAGAGTCGGATGCTTAACTGACTGAGCCATCCAGATGCACTGCCCAAACCTTTTTTTTTTTTTTTTTTTAATGTTTTTGTTTATTTTTGAGACAGAGAGAGACAGAGCATGAGCAGGGGAGAAGCAGAGAGAGAGGGAGACACAGAATCTGAAGCAGGCTCCAGGCTCTGAGCTGTCAGCACAGAGCGCGACATGGGGCTTGAACTCACAGACTGTGAGATCATGACCTGAGCCGAAGTCGGATGCCCAACCGACTGAGCCACCCAGGTGCCCCTGCCCAAAACCTTTTTTAGAATAAGAAAGAGACTCTTGCAAGCTTCCTGTTAAGCCAAGAAAACTGCTTTTTAAAATCCTTTCACCAGCCTTTTTTTTTTAATGTTTATTTATTTTGAGAGAGACAGAGATGAGAGAGAATCCCAAGCAGGCTCCGCCCTGTCAGGGCAGAGCCCTATGCAGGGCTCATCCCAGGAACCATGAGATCATGACCTAAGCCAAAATCAAGAATCAGAGGTTGTTGTTTTTTTTTTAAACAATGATCCACCTTTTGGTTTTTTAATTTTTTTTTTTAACGTTTGAGGGACAGAGCTTGAGTGGGGGAGGGGAAGAGAGAGAGGGAGACTCAGAATCTGAAGCAGACTCCAGGCTCTAAGCTGTCAGCACAGAGCCCGACATGAAGCTTGAAGTCACGAACCATGAGATCATGACCTGAGCTGAAGTCAAAAGCTTAACCAACTGAGCCAACCAGGCACCCTTCACCAGCCTTGATTCTTAATAAGGCTGGTTCAGTAATACCCCTCATGCAATCCACTGCCTTGTGTTTCCTAGAGGTGTTTATACCCGTGTCTCCTAACTTTTCTCTAAATCATACTTCTGTTCAAGGTCCTATGCCCTGGGCATAGTTACATACATACCTTTTCAACCCATTCCATTTCTATTATGCTTTATCTCATTTAACGAATAGTTTTTGTTTTGGATAGAGCCAAACAAGTTCATGTTTTTCGTGAATCACAGAAAGTGTGGCGGTTATATATGTCATAAGGTCAATCCTTTTTGAATCCAAAATTCCTTAATTTGTCCAAAACACCCCTTTCTGGCTAAGAATTAACCCTTTCTTAGCTCATTCTCTCTGTATTACATTACTACCAAGAAGTATTGTCTTTCTTTGGAAATTGAGTTTTCTCTACAGAGACTTTTTAATCATTGGAAGATAGTGACTTTTATACAGAAGCTCCAAATTCACTGAGATGCACGTGCTGTTGGTCAGAGAGGACCAGTTGGTAACATTTGCACCTCCCTGTCAGGCTTAACGCATGTATGACTGAAGTCTGCAGATGTCTGATTACAGATCACTGTGTGTCCTGAAACTTCCGGTACCTTGTCATTAGCAAAACGTTAAGTTCATCATGTGTATCAAAGTTCCACTGCTTAATGTAGGGGAACGTCAGTCTTAGAATTAATTATTTAACATTGCTTGGTAACTTATTCCAATCTTCATAGTGACAAAGAAAGATTAGTTTTAATACTAATTCCAGCTTTGTGTATTACATGAAAGTACAGAATGGCTATGAAACTTTATTAAAATTTGTAAGCCTACTGCAATAACTTAGGGAGGGGATAAGCAGGTAGTCATTAGCTTTAAAATGCAGAGTGTGGGGGCCCCTGGGTGGCTCAGTCAGTTAAGCATCTGAGCCCCACATCGGGCTCTGCACTGACAGAGCAGAGTCTGCTTTGGATTCTTTCTCTCTCTGTCCCTCCCCAACTTGTTCTTTCTCACTGTTAAAATAAATAAACTTCTAAAAATAAATTTAAAAAATAATACAATGCAAACTTATTTTTTTTTTTTCTGGTATCAGATGTAGATGTTAGTGTTTTAGTAAAGCCATC
Source organism: Panthera uncia (assembly GCF_023721935.1). NCBI lineage: Eukaryota > Metazoa > Chordata > Mammalia > Carnivora > Felidae > Panthera > Panthera uncia. The sequence goes on from NC_064810.1 coordinate 153,144,733, forward strand.
AATAGCCTATTTTTGTTGTTTATTTAAAGATTCTATTTTTTTAAGAGCTCCTGGGTGGCTCAAGTCAGTTAAGTGTCTAGCTCTTGATTTTGGCTTAGGTCATGTCATGACTTCACGGTTCGTGGGATTGAGACCTGTGTCCATCTCCGTGCTGACAGTGCAGATCCTGATTGGGATTCTCTTTCTCTCTCTGCCCGTTCTCTGCTTGTGCTTGCTTGTGCGTGCACGTGCTGTCTCTCAAACATGAGAAAAAAATTTTAAATAAAATAAAAAATCTGCTTTCTTTAAGTTATGGGAACAAAACCTGAACGTAAGAGGAATTTCAGAAAATGTACTTCCTAGCTATAAGGCCTTGGGCAAGATAGTTAAGCTTTTCGTGCTGGTCTTCTTATTTATAAAATGGGAATGATAATGTCTATGTCCTTGAGGTATGGTAAGGATTAAATGAGATATTCTCTGGAAAATGTTTAATGTAGCAGGTCTGGCCCATAGTTAAGTAGTTAGCTGTTTGTTAATGTTTAAGTTTTAGTTTAGTTTTTACAAAATGGAATCAAGCTTATGTATACGTAGTGTGTAACATAGTGCACATGGGAAAGATTGTTTTGAGTTTTGCTCGCCCCCAAGGAGGCTACAAAGTGGGGAACCAGTTCAAAAGCCATGTTGGCGGTTGAAACGTTCTTCACAGTGGCAAGGAACAGACTTGCCTTGCCTTGTCTACATGAAGTCCCATGAAAATGTTTTACTTAACGGAATTTTATTATTAATAAAATAATTTTTAGTAAGAATAATTAAAATCTGGAAGTTCTGTTGAAAATGTGGAAAAATCCAGAGTGAGAAATGTTGGCCTGTGTTCCTGTTTACTCGCATAGCTTCTTTCATTTCTCTTTATTTTCTTACCGTTTTGAGAACATATCCTGGCTGACTGTTTCGTAGGTCCACTCAGCTGTCGAAGAAATGGATGGCTTAGACGACGTGGAGAACAGCATGTTGTATTACAATCAGGCAGTCTTTCTGTATCATCTGCGGCAGTACTCAGAGGCCATAGCAGTTGGTGAAAAGCTCTACCAGTTCATAGAACCTTTTGGTATGTTCTCTCAAGTCCAGAACTTCCCTGTCATACTCAGAGGGGGCTCTGGTAGTTTCTTACCCAGTTAAATCAAGGAATCACATGCCAGTATTTAAAGAAAGAAGGAGGGGCGCCTGGGTGGCTCAGTCGGTTGGGTGACCGACTTCGGCTCAGGTCATGATCTCGCGGTCCGTGAGTTTGAGCCCCGCGTCGGGCTCTGTACTGAGAGCTCAGAGCCTGGAGCCTGTTTCAGATTCTGTGTCTCCCTCTCTCTCTGACCCTCCCCCATTCATGCTCTGTCTCTCTCTGTCTCTAAAATGAATAAACGTTTAAAAAAAAAAAAAGAAAGAAGGAAAAAAGCTGTGTCCAGTTTTAGCCACTAAAGATAAAAAGGATAAGAATGACGTTACTTTTAGATGAACCCGGGTTTTCTTCTCCCATTTCCTCCCCACTCCTTCCCCTCGATTTTTGCAAATTGTGATGAGAAATGAGGTTGCTAATTGGAAAGACTTCATGCTGTTTGTTTTTTCCTTTGCTGTGTGAACACAGCTTCGTGTACCTGATCCGTTCTTTATTGAGCAGTGTATTAAGACTGGGGATGTTAGCGGACAGCGTGGTACTTTCTTGTCTGTTGCCCCCCTGACAGTTTTGTGGGGAATCCCTGGAGTAGATAGCACAGACTCTGTTTTGGTGTCGCGATTATCTTGCAGTTAGCAGCCTCGAGTAAGCGTAGTAAGAAAGGTACGGGCAAGGGAAGAAAGAGGGAGCAAATAAGGCAGCAAAGCCAGATCCAGGAGGTGGTTGTTAGAGAGGGCTGTTTGTTTCCAGCCCACAAGCAGTCAGATTTCAGTTGTGGTCATGTTTTTGTCTTTTTCTTTAGGTTACTTTCTTTTAAATTCAAAACACTAATGCCAGTTCTTGACTTATAAACACCTGATTGCTAATGTGGTTCCCGCAGGATAAGAAGTAGAGTGTGACGGCTCCTCTGGGGGGCTTTGGGAAGAGTTACAGGGTCCCCTTTTGCCGTCAGCTGGTTGAGTGGCTGTTTCCTGTGGCTCCAGGGAGGCGTTTTCAAGGTGCTCCCCTCTTCCTCTGTCCTGAGGGCATGGTGGCTGGACAGATTGGGCAGGAGAGATGCCCGTGGCAAAGACGGTGTAAACAGCGGCCAGTTCCTTTCTCTGTAAAGCTGGAAATCAGAATTATACCTCCGGGATGACACGGATGGATTTTTCTTTTTAAATTTATTTTGGGAGAGTGTGCGCACACATGTGAACTGGGGAGGAACAGAGAGAGAGAGGGAGAGAGAGAATCTCAAACAGGCTCTGTGCTTGATCTCACATACTGTGGGATCATGCCTGACCTGAGCCAGAATGAAGTTGGACTCTCAACCAACTAAGCCACCCAGACGCCCCCTCAGATGTATTTTTCTGTAAAGCCTTTTTTTTTAAAGTAATCTCTACACCTGATGTGGGGCTTGAACATGTGACCCCAAAATCAGGAGTCGCACGCTGCACCGACCTTGCCAGCCAGGCACCCCTACGAAGCTGGTTGTTAGAATTTCGGGAACCGTTCATGAAATCTTGTTCATATGTACGGTGGCCAAGTGGAATAAAGCCACCGAGGCAGAATTCAGATCCATTTTTCTTCTTCTTTGAAAATCGTTATTGTTATTTTTAAAAACTTTACTGCTTGGTTCTTCACACAGCATGTATTTATTGAACATACACGGTGGACCCAAACTGTTCTGGGTTCTGAAGATAATGTAGTGACTGAAACAGAGCCTTTACCCTCGTTAAGCTTATATTCTAACGCGAGAGAGAGCGACACAATAAGTATGTATTGTGAGGTAGCCAAATGCCATGAAGAAAAGCTAAAATTGGTAAGAGGATACAGATGGACTGGGAACGCTGTTTTTAGGTAAGGCAATCAAGGAAGGCCTGGGGTAAGACAGCCTCTGAAAAGAGACCTGAGTGAAGAGAGGAGGTGAGCCACGTGACTCTTGAGGGGCAGGCATTCCAGCCAGAGGTGATAGTGTGTACAGAGCATCTGAGATGAGCTTGAGTTTGCTGAGTGAGAGGAACAGCAGGTCATTGACACTGGAGCCAGGTGGGGAGAACAGTAGCAGGTGACGTCAGAGGCAGCAAGGTAAGGAACAGGTGAAGTCCTGTGGCCTGGGTAAGGACTTAATGTTTTTCTTGGTTTTTTAATTTTTTTTAATGTTTTTATTTTTGAGAGTGACAGAATGTGAGTGGGGGAGGGGCAGAGAGAGAGGGAGACACAGAATCCGAAGCGGGCTCCAGGCACAGAGCCCGATGTGGGTCTCCACATCACGGACCGTGAGATCACGACCTGAGCTAAAGTCGGACGCTTAACCGACTGAGCCACCCAGGTGCCCCAAGGACTTAGTGTTTTAAGAGTAGTGGTGGGATGGATGGGTGCCCGGTTGGCTCAGTCGATTGAGTGTCCAACTCTTGGTTTAGGCTCAGGTCATGATCCCAGGGTCCTGGCATCAAGCCCTGCATTAGGCTCTCTGCTGACAGTGCTCTCTCTCTCTCTCTCTGTCTCAAAATAAATAAACTTAAAAAGAGTGGTGTGAAACCCGTAGAGATATATGACCTTTGTGCATCAACCATGTTGATTCTAGTTTTCAATTGATTCCACTCCGGCTGCTCTGTAAGAACAAGAATGGAATCGGGAAGACTTGTTAAAAGGCTCTTAAGGGCTTTTAAATTTTTCTGGTCTTGATTTTAGCATCCTTTTTTAGATCTTATTTTTCCTTTTATCTTCTCTTTTGAAAGGAAAAGAAAATAGTATTATGACATACCAGGTTACCCTTTCTCTCTTCATTGGGCTCTTCTTCCTTTGAAGTCCTTGTTAGAGTTGGAAGGAACCTCAAGAGATCACCTGGTTCACTCCCCTGCCTTCAAGCAGGTGAAGTATTCTCCCCATTTTACAGGTCAGCCAGCTGAGGTGTAAAAATTAGCTCGCTGATATATAGAGGCAACATATCCAGTAAGTAGCTGAGCAGGTACAGGAATTGAGGTTTCCTTCTACCTGAAGTGATTCTCCTCATTTGGTGTGTTGGTAGATATTTTGCCAAAGAAGGATCAGCTAGTGGAAACCCAGCGACGGGAGGCCTTCAGATGGAGAATGCTGCAATCGCATTGTTGGTATTGCAGGTTGCTTCCCTTCATGGCTCTGGGGGATGAACACACATTTAAATAAAGAGACTTAGGGGGCGCCCGGGTGGCTCAGTCTGTCAAGCGCCTGACTTTGGCTCAGGTTATGATCTCACGGTTCATGAGTTTGACCCCTGCTCTGAGAGCACCGAGCCCGCTTTGGATACTCTGTCTCCTTCTCTCTCTGCCCCTTTCCCACACATGTCCGCCCGCCCTCTCTCTCATTCTCTCTCAAACATAAATAAGCATTTAAAAACAAAAAACAAAACAAAAATAAAGATTTAGGCTTTGCTCTTTAGGAATCTGGGGAGAGGAGTGGTCTGAAATGTTTGCTTTACTTTGGATTGTAACTTTTCTTTTCCTGTTTTTTTCCCCCAGAAGAAAAATTTGCCCAAGCAGTGTGTTTTTTGCTTGTAGACCTATATATATTAACCTATCAAGCTGAGAAAGCTTTGCATCTTCTTGCGGTCCTAGAAAAAATGATTTCACAGGGTAACAATAACAAAAATGGGAAGAATGAGGTGAGTGTTGTAAGGTGATCAGATTAAAATGTATGGTTATTAAATATTTTAACAGCTTTATTGAAATGTAACTCATTGTACAGGATGGTGGCTATCATTAATAATACTGTATAACATATTTGAAAGTTGATAAGAGTAGATATTCAAAGTCCTCAGCACAAGAAAAAGACCTTTGTAATTGTACAGTCTAGTGATGGATGGTTTAACTAGACTTATTTTTTTTTCCTTGCAATGTTATTTATTTTTGAGAGACAGAGAGTGTGAACAGGGGTGGGACAGAGAGAGAAGGAGACACGGTATCCGAAGCAGGATCCAGGCTCCAAGCTGTCAGCACAGTCTGACGCGGGGCTTGAACTCACGAACCGTGAGATCATGACCTGAGCCGAAGTCCGACACTTAACTGACTGAGCCACGCAGGCGCCCCTAGCTAGACCTCTTTATTTCGCACTTGATACAGATATCTAATTGTTATGTTGTAGACCTAAAACAATGTTATATGTCAATTATACCTCAAAAAAATCTTTTTTGTTACAGCTTATTTTTTGTTGTTGTTTATGAAAATTTTTTTAATGAATAAAAATCAAAAGAATTATGCCTACCCTCAGGTGGCCTACAGGCTACGTAGGGAGAGACAGATGAGTTAAATTTTTTATTAATGAGGGCATCTGGCAGGCTCAGTTGGTAGAGTGTGTGGCTCATGGTCTCAGGATCATGAATTTGAGCCCCACGTTGGGCATGGAGCCTATTTAACTAAAAAAAAATTTTTTTTTGATTAATGACCTAAAAAAAGCAAAGGTAAATATAATTCGCATCCACAAAATTTACCTTTTTAAACTGTATAATTCAGTGGTTTTTAGTATCCTTACTGAGTTGTACAAGCATCACCACTGTGTACATTTTCATCACCCCAAAAAGGAACCCCGTACCCGTTAGCACTTTTTCTTTTCCCCTTCCCCCAGCCCCTGGCAACCACAAATCTTTTTCTTTTTTTTAAGTTTATTTATTTTGCAAAAGAGAGGAAGCAGGGAGGGACAGAGAGAAAGAGAGAGAGAGAGAGAGAGAGAGAGAGAGAAAATCTAAGCAGGCTCTGTGCTGTCAGAGTGGAGCATGATGCAGGGCTCAAATTCCTGAACTATGAGATCGTGACCGGAGCCAAAACCAAGAGTCAGACACTTAACCGACTGAGCCACCCAGGTGCCCCTGATGTACTTTCTGTTTTTGTGAATTTGGACTATCCTGGCCGTTTCATATAAATGCAGTCATATAATATGTGGCCTTTTGTGATTGGTTTCTTCCACTTAGTTTGATACTTTCAAAGTTGACCAAGTTGTAGCATGTATATTTCTTTGCTTTTTATGGCCAGATCATACTCCATTGTATCAATTTGCCACAGTTTTTTATCCATCAGGTGACGGTCATCGGGGTTGTTTTCCACATTTGGTGATATAAATGATGCTACTGTGAACATTTGTATGCAAGTTTTGTGGCGGCATGTTTTCATTTCTCTTGGGTCCATGCCCAAGAGTGGAATTGCTGGATTGTATGGTAATTCTGTGTTTAATCTTAGGAGGAACTGCCAGCCTGTTGTACAGAGGCTGAAAATGTTACACAATTTTACATTCCTACCAGCGTCTTATGAGGGTCTCAGTATGTTAGCATCTTGGCATGTGTGAGATACTAATTTTACAGAATGTAAAGATTAGAATTAAGACAATAGAAACCCCAAAGCTGGATAAACAGGCAGCTTTCACTAGAAAATATTTCATCATGAAAGTTCTTTAGAAAGAATGCACATTTATGACACATTCTGATAAGAGACTTGGTAAGAATACTTCAGGGGCGTCTGGGTGGCTGAGTTGGTTAAGCATCCGACTGGCTCGGGTCATGATCTCACGGTTTGTAGGTTTGAGCCCTGCGTCGGGCTCTGTGTTGACAGGTTGGAACCTGGAGCCTGCTTTGGATTCTGTCTCCCTCTCTCTGCCTCTGCCCCGCTCGCACGCGCGCGCGCTCTCTCTCTCTCTCTCTCTCTCTCTCTCTCTCTCTCTCGTCTCTCTGTCTCTCTCAAAAATAAACGTTAAGGGGCGCCTGGGTGGCGCAGTCGGTTAAGCGTCCGACTTCAGCCAGGTCACGATCTCGCGGTCCGTGAGTTCGAGCCCCGCGTCGGGCTCTGGGCCGATGGCTCGGAGCCTGGAGCCTGCTTCCGATTCTGTGTCTCCCTCTCTCTCTGCCCCTCCCCCGTTCATGCTCTGTCTCTCTCTGTCCCAAAAATAAATAAAAAACGTTGAAAAAAAAATAAATAAACGTTAAAAAAATACTGGAAAAAAAAAAAGAATTTGGTTAAATCATCTTAGCATCATTCCTAAACACTATGTGGTAAAATACTTTATTTTTATATTCAGTACTGATAAGAGTTGAGAAAATGCAGTTCTGTTCAACAGATGCTTGTGTCCTTTGCTAGCTATTAAAGTGACAAAGATGAAAACGTTTTCGCTTTTCGAGGAACTCCAGCGTGTGGGAGGAGAGAGCTGGGGAGCATCTGTCAAGGGACTGGGAGGAAGGCGGGGAAGGAAGTTTGGATGTTTGATTTAGGCCTTGAAGGATATGGTTTGAGTAGACAGAAGCAGCAGGCTGGAGCAGGGTAGCCGTCGCGGCAGAGAAAACAGCACAGAGGTGAGAGTGGAATATTGGAGGAATTTCCCGCCACCTGAAAAGTCAGTGGAGGTCAGGAGGTGAGGTTGGCAACTCCAGTAATGGGTCTCAGTGTGAAGGCTTTCGAACGCTGCTAGGAATCTAGGGTGTGATGTTGCCAGTGTTCATAGCAGAGAACATTTTTGAGAAGGGAATGACATGATCTGTTCCGGGTTCTGGAAGGATGAGCTCAAGTTTTGCTCGAGTCATATCTGTGCTTTTGAAACCTGGCTATCATCATGCTCAGTGCGAGCTTCTCAAAAGTAGAGTTTCCTTAAGAGAGAAAAAAAAAAAAGTTGCCTATTACTCCAGACTGTTACACCTGAGTGTCTGGCTTCTGAAGCTTGGAAATGCTCGCTGAGCGATTCAGAGATTCAGACTAGCACGCTTGGAAATCACTGCTTGAAATCATGGCAAAAGGAATCTCAAGTTCAGTTAACTCTGTGTCACCGCCCTACAGACTGGTAGCAACAGCAGCAAAGACGGATCTGATCACAAAGCTGAAAGCGGAGCCCTGATAGAAGCTGCAAGATCCAGGGCCCATCAGGTAAGTCCGAAGAGAGAGTCTGCGCATGCGTGGTTGCCGATAGTCAGGAACGATGACGCATGTGCAAGATCAGCGGAAGCAGTGAGTGAATGGAAAAAAATGTACGTCTTTTTGGCTTTGGAGTATTACAGTTTAAAAGCACGTTCGGCCTTCCAAAGACCTTTGCTTAAGATGATAATGCGGTGTGTCATTTCTTTTAATTCCTTGATAAAAGATTGAGAGAAATGGCCTGGGTGTATTGGATGGCAGAATCAGTTTGGAGACTATCAAGGTTCATTCTTAGTTAGCTGTGGGCACGTAAGAAGTGGTAGGAATTACAGAAGCGCTGGATCGCTATACTGTGCACCTGAAAGTAATACAACACCGATTTTTAATGCTTATTTTTTGAGAGACACAGAGCAGGAGCGGGGGGGGGCACAGAGAGGGGGAGACACAGAATCCCAAGCAGGCTCCGGGCTCCGAGCTGTCAGCACAGAGCCCGACGCGGGGTTCGAAGTCACCGACTGTGAGATCGTGACCTGAGCCGAAGTCGGACGCCCGACCGACTGAGCCACCCGGGCGCCCCGAAAATAAAGTAACTTTTAAAAAATAAAAGAATTGTTAGGAGTTTTGCTTGCAATTCGGGTGTAAGTTTTATTCCACCATTACCATGTTGTTTGTTTTTTAGAATGTCTTCTGAGAGTACAGCGAAAATAGATTCTTTAAGATAATTTAAAATTTGCTTTTGCAAGTAACTGGCATCACTATGTTGCGAACAGGTCGGGTTGGATGTCCTTAGCTAGAAAGTCAAGCTGCCTCACCACGTGTAAATGTACCATTGTTCTTACATACTAGCATTTTCTTTTAATAGTATAAAGTGAGAGCTTATATCCAAATGAAGTCCCTGAAAGCATGCAAAAGGGAAATCAAGTCGGTCATGAACACAGCCGGAAATGTAAGTTTCTTCTTGACTTTTCTTCCTTTTTTCTTTTTTTCTTTAGTTTGCCAGTTTTAAGTAATTGATTTCAGTCTTAATCTAGTGTATATCTACCAGTAGATAAGAGCCTTGACATGGAGTGGTGAAGTAGTGATCACACCTTGTCTCTAATTTAATGCAGTGCTTTTCTCACTTAAAATTGCAGCTTGCGTTTTCCCTTGGTATGCAACCCTCAGAACCACCGTTTTAAATAGCTGTCTAGCATTCTGGGAGTTGTTTATCATAATTCACGCAAACATTTACTATTAGATACCTCAGGATTTTTTTAGTTTACACTCAAACCACTTACTAAAGATGAACAGTTCGGTTGTGGCTCAAACCTGCCCTTTCCAAACGGTCTTTGGCTTGACCTTCGCTTTGACTAATGCCAGAGTACTGGAGACACGGTGCTCCTTCCGTCCACTCCGCTGACACATGGTTTTTAGGACTATGGAGGGAGAAAACAGAATCGTACACATCCGCGATGCTTTCAGGAATAGTGTTAATTTTAAGGATGGAGTCATAAGGAGATACGGTTTGTAGTAGGAATACTTCGGGTAAATTGACCCTAGAAATCCCAGGCAGGACCCAGATTAGTCAGCGGGTCACTGCTCAGGTGATTTTTGAGGAGAACAAGTGGTGGCCCAGGTCTGAGGCGTAGACTGGAGGCTAAGGGGGAAAGGCCCGACTAGCCGGCCCACCGTCACCAAAGCTGTTTGGAGATACAAGGCACGATTTCTGCCTGAGTGGACGCCCTAGTCCCAGGGAGAGAGAAACAAGAAAAGAAATAGTGATGCTGCGGACTGGCGGTAATGCCCAGATCCGGAGGGGGCGCTGCTGCCTGGAATGAGCCTGCAAGCCCTTGTTTCCTCGGCGACCAGGAGGCAGCGGAGCGGGAGCAAGGACTTGGAAAGCCTGCAGCGAAGCTGGAGCGAGGCGTGAGGAGGCCGGGATGCCCGAGGTCCTCCTGGCTGCGTGTGCGCTCTGCGGATGTGGGCACGCTTGTGCGCCCGCCGCCACGGGGGTTCCCAGAGAAGTGAGGCTCCGCGCGCCTCCCAAAACGTGATCTTTGCCACGGCAAGGCTCACTCTCGAAAGTAGGCGGTTCTTCCGTCCACAGAATGACACTGTTGTAGATCCCTCTTTGGAAAAGCATCTGATTATTTGTATCCTAAAAAGTAAGGGAGACCGTCAGTCTCTGTAATAGTCATTGAAATGAAAGGCCTAGTTCGTGCTGTTAAGTTGGCTTCCGGTTAGTGGTGTAATAGGTATACATATATGGTGTACGCATTTTTTAAGGCAGACCTTGAATTGAGTTTATGAGGTGCTTTCTGATGAGTTTCTTTTTTGGGGTTGTGAGAGCAATGGAAAATTTTGGAGCTATGGTTTTTTGTGAGCATGACTTAAATTACGCTCTTGAATACATACCAGTATAGTGGTACAGTTGTGACCTCCCATCACACATGTGAAGACAGAGTATAAACAGTTTATATTTTCTTTACAGTCTGCCCCCTCTCTGTTTCTTAAGAGCAATTTTGAGTACTTAAGAGGCAATTATCGAAAAGCTGTGAAGCTGTTAAATAGTTCAAACATTGCTGAGCATCCAGGATTCATGAAAACAGGTAAAAGAAAATTATGAAATTCTAGTACGCTATTTTATTTCTGGCTCTCTGTCTTTTGTTGTCTCCTGTACTTCTCTTCAGGGTGATTTCTTATAGTTTTTTATTTTTATTTTATTACTGTTTTTTCTCTTAGACCATGAGTGTGAGTAGGGCAGCGATAGAGAAAGAGACAGTGTTAAGTAGGCTCCACGCTCTGCACGGAGCCGGCGCGGGCCTCGATCCCACAACCCCTGGAATCATGACCTGAGCGGAAATCAAGAGTCGGACATTCAACCGACCGAGCCACCCGGGTGCCTCGAGCGTCCGTCTCGCTACCACCCCCCCCTCCCCACCTCTTTCTAAAAATAAAAATAAAAATGCAAAGAAGAGGCGCCTGGATGGCTCAGTCGGTTAAGTGCCCAGCTTTGGCTCAAGATCCTGATCTCATGGTTCGTGAGTTCAAGTCCCACGTCAGACTTTGTGCTGACAGCTTGGGTCCTGGATCCTGCTTTAGATTCTGTGTCTCCCTCTCTCTCTGCCCTTCCCCTGCTCATGCTCTGTCTCCCTCTCTCTGAAAAAAAATGAATAAACATGAAAAAAATTTTTTTAAAAATGCAAAGGATGAGTAAGTTTTATGATACATTTTGTTTTAGATTCTGTTCAGATTTGAGCACAGACCGCATATGCGAACATACTCAACCCCTCTTGCCCTTTTACGTCCTCTGTTTGGTGGGGTGGTAAAAGATGGAGAAAAGCAGTTTGTTCCATTATAATGTTCTTGGATATTCTGTTTATTCTGAGTATGCTTTTTTTTTTTTTTTTTAAACTTTTGTGTGTGTTTATTTTTTGAGAGAGAGAGCAAGTCTGGGAGGGGCAGAGAGAAAGGGAGAGAGAAATTCCAAGCAGGCTCCGTGCTGCCAGCACAGAGCCCAATATGGGGCTCAAACCTGAGAAGCGTGAGATCATGACCTGAGCCAGAGTTCAGAGTTGGACGCTTAACTGACTGAGCCACCCAGCCGCCCCTGAGTACCCATTTTTAATTCCGCTAAATTTTCATTTTTGCTGTTTTTATTGTCAAAATTTCCCCTCAGAAGCCCGTAACACCCAAACACTGAAATGATCTTTCAGACTAAAAATTCAATATGCTTGAGAAAATTTTGCTTAGGATTGTCTTGATGTAGATATCAGAATTGACATTGTCAGGCTCTGCAGTGGAGTGCAGAGCAGGGCATGTGGTTGACTAGTGAATGGTTAAGATTATGTAATAGGAAAGGTTTTTATACAGCAGTTTTATTTTTTGATATTTTTCTTTTCTCTTTTTAATTTACATCCAAGTTAGTTAACATATAGTGCCAACAATGATTTCAGGAGTAGATTCCTTAGTGCCCCTGACCCATTTACCCCACCCCCCCTCCAGTAACCCTCTGTTTGTTCTGTATATTTAAGAGTCTCTTCTGTTTTGTCCCCCTCCCTGGTTTTAGATTATTTTTGTTTCCCTTTCCTTATGTTCATCTGTTTTGTCTCTTAAAGCCTTCATACGAGTGAAGTCATAGGATACTTGTCTTTCTCTGTCTAATTTCACTTAGCGTAATACCCTCCGGTTCCATCCACGTGGTTGCGAATGGCAAGATTTCATTCTTTTTGATTGCTGAGTATTGATATTTTTCATAGTTATTAATGTCAAAATTGTTCATTTTCTTCTCACATGTGAAATTTAGGTTTTGCTGCTGACAAAATATGCTTACTAGAGATTTGGGAATAGAATGTTTCTTAAAGTGTTCACAGTGCTACTATCAGAGGCAGTCTCCTTTAAACATTTTAGCGTATTTCCTACTGTCTTTTTTCCTAAACCTAGTTTTTGTCTTTTTAAAATATCCTTGCTTAATTTTAAAATGTCAGAAGAAAACCTTTAGATTTTAGTATTAAGTATTGAATATCCTGATTATTAATTTTCTGTGTCTAGTCTGGCATTTATATCGTTGAGGAATAGATGGACTGTCAGTGAGATGTTTTGGAGCATTTGGGAAGCAATTCAGAAGAGGAATCCTGAAGCTTAGATTGCTTTCATTACACCAAAACAAACCCCAGAGAAATGAAGGATTAAAATGTAAAAATTATAAAAGCAGCTAAAACAACAACAACAACAACAACAACAACAACAACAACTTGAGTATTTTAATTTTGTGGTAGGGAAGACTTGATCAAACCAAGAAGCATAGAGTTTAGAAACGGTGACTAGAGGCGCCTGGGTGGCTCAGTCAGTTAAACATCTGACTCTTGATTTCATCTCAGGTCATGATCTGGTGGTGAGATGGAGCCCCAAGGTGAGCTCCGTACTGGGCTTGGAGCCTGCTTCAGATTCTCTCTTTCTCGGGGCGCCTGGGAGGCTCAGTCTGTTGAGCGGCCGACTTTGGCTCAGGCCATGATCTCGCCATCTGAGTTCAAGCCCCGTGTCAGGCTCTGTGCTGACAGCTCAGAGCCTGGAGCCTGCTTCGGATTCTGTCTCCCTCTCTCTCCATCCCTCCCCTGCTCGTGCCTCTGTCTCTCACTGTCTCTCAAAAGAAAATAAACATTAAAAAAAATATATAAAAAAAAAGATTCTCTCTCTCTCTCCCTCTGCCCTTCTCCCACTCACACACTCTGTCTTTAAAGATAAGTAAAAATTTTTAAAAGATGACTAAATTTAACCACGTAAAAACGTGAAACATTAAAAACATAACACACACGGGGCGCCTGGGTGGCTCAGTTGGTTAAGCGTCCGACTTCAGCTCAGGTCGTGATCTCGTGGTCCAGGAGTTCAAGCCCCGCGTCGGGCTCTGTGCTGACAGCTCAGAGCCTGGAGCCTGTTTTGGATTCTGTGTCTCCCTCTCTCTGACCCTCCCCCGTTCATTCTCTGTCTCTCTCTGTCTCAAAAATAAATAAACGTTAAAAAAATTAAAAAAAAAAACAAAACATAACACACACACACACACACACACACACACACACACAGAACCAGGTCACAAGACAGATGACCCAATGACATTGTGGGTAATATTTGAAACAGACATGACCCAAGTTTTCTGTAGCATACTAACAGGTAACCAGTAGGAACAACGTCTGTAACCAAGTGAAAAAGTGGAAAGACCATAAAGAAGCAGAATACAGGATACAAATGCCTAACAAGCATGAGGAGAAAGACGCTCAGCCATAGTGATACATTTTTTTAAATGTTTATTTTGGCAGAGTGCGTGGGTGTGGACGTGCAGGTGCCAGCAGAGGAGAGAGAGCGAGAGAGAATCCCAAGCAGGCTCGCACTCTTAGCACAAACCCAGCGTGGGGCTTGATCCCACAACCTGGGATCGTGACCTGAGCTCAGATCAAGAGTTGGACGCTTACCCGGCCGAGCCATAGTGATGTGTAAAGACATAGGAACTAAAAACAGCGGAGGGGCCCCTGGGCGGCTGGGCTGGACATCCCACTCTGGGCTTCAGTTCAGGTCACCGTCTCTCAGTCGTGGGATCAAGCAGAGCTCGGAGCCTGCTTTGGATTCTCTCCCTCTGTGCCTCTTCCCTGCTTGTGCATGCATGTGTGCAGACATGCCTGCACTTTCTCAAAATGAATAAAATTAAATTAAAAACAAATTCATTAAAAAAAAAATGAACAGCAGAGACTTAAAGTTTAACAAGCAAAAGCAGGAGTTTATGTGTTCTGTTTGATGTATTCTTGCCATTCATTGAATACATTTCTGTTTTAAATGTTTCCACATATACTTTGTTCTTTCCAGTTTCTACATAGTATTTTGTTGGGTGGATGTAACGCATATGATGTTACTAATACATATTTTTTGTCCTTTGCGTTATTGTATCATTTGCCTATAACTATTAAAAGTTGAATCGGAAACGAAGACTAAACAGGCTAACAAAATTGATGTGCACAGTTGGTTTATCACCTGTAAGAAAAGATTGTGAAAGGAAAGGAGCTTACAAAATTTTCAGATGTTTCTTAAATTTCAAATGCCTCGTGAACTTTTCTGTAGGGCCTAGCGGATGTGATTGCGTGGCTGACTCTTGTGTGGCATGTATCAACAGTAAAATCTGTGGACAAATTTATCTGTGTTCTCAGGTGAATGCTTGAGATGCATGTTCTGGAATAATCTTGGTTGTATCCATTTTGCCATGAGCAAGCACAATTTGGGAATTTTCTACTTTAAAAAGGCCCTCCAGGAGAACGACAATGTTTGTGCACAGCTCAGTGCAGGCAGCGCTGATCCAGGTGAGCTCATTGCTGGAAGACAGTTCGTATTTGACCGCCTGAGGAGGGCATGACACTAGAGAGCAGCTGAGCACTGAGGCACGTATGCAATTGTCAAATCACTCTATTTATACCTGAAACTAATATAACACCGTACCTGATGTACACTGGAATTTAAAAAATGCTAATTTTTTTAAAGAAAAAATAAAAATAAATAGGTAGATTAGAGATCAAGTGGTCCAAATGTATGCCTCATGTGCCTACCTAAAATTAACATTGGCCCTTCCCAACAGGTTTGACTCTGGGCATTAGTAGATATTGCTACTTCAAATAACAGGGTGGTAGGAGTAATTATCAAGGAAACCTAAATTACGTTCACTTTTTCATGGATACAGAGATGAGTAATCACGTATGGTAACGTGATCAAGCAAAATAGATTGTGGGAGTTCTCAACTGCTAAGCTGGGTTTTTTTGTTTTGGTTTTTGTTTCAAGTAAGCTCTGCATTCAGTGTGGTGCTTGAACTTGTGACCCAGAGATAGAGAGTCCCGTGCTTTACCAACTGAGGCAGCCAGGCACTCCTAACCTAGTTTTATTATAGGTTATTTCCAAGGTTTCACATGTGAGGTTATTGGTAGTATCTAACAATCTTTTTGAGCAAATTCCTGAATTTAATATTCATACGATATGAATCCTTCACCTGGAATGCTTAAAACCAAGCAGTTATTTACGTTATTGAAATATAAAACGAATTGATGAAAAATGTATCCAAAATTATAAGTAGTCTTTATTTATTATAGACTGAAACTTTGAAAAAGTTAGCGAACCATAGTCTTTGTAGGTATAGTATATTAATTTTTATGTTCATAGAAAAGTTGCTAAATCCCCTAACATTAGCTGCATGTTTCTGGGTAAGAAAGCACATGACAATAAAATGGTTAACCAAACTGAAAGTTTAAAAAAAAACGAAAAAAGTGGAATCAGGCCTGAGTGACTCAGTCGGTTAAGCATCCGACTTCGGCTCACGTCATGATCTCGGTTCATGGTTTGAGCCCTGAATTGGGCTCCGTGCTGACAGTATGGAGCCTGCTTGGGATTTTCTCCCTCTTTCTTTCTTTCTTTTCTTCCTTTTCTTCCTTTTCTTCCTTTCCTTTCTTTCTTTCTTTCTTTCTGTCTGTCTGTCTGTCTGTCTCTCGCTCTGCCCCTGCCCCTACCCCTACCCCACTCACACTTTTCACACTTTCTCTCTCTGAAAAATAAAAGAAAAAACTGCAATCTTCTAAAAAGGTGGAAAAGGTATAGAGGAGTCCGTGGGTCCTGTCTCTTTTCTTTGCCTTTCTGGAAGATTGCTGTCTGGCTGCACCAGCACAGGCAACTGAAATGACTCTGGAGAATATTTGTGGGGTTGAGGGGGACGATCATCACTGGGAGAGAGCTGTTACAGCTTCACAGTGGGGTCACTGATATTACACGAGGTAGCATTCAAGTACTTCGTGGGATAAATGTTTTCAGTGTGACTGCTTTTTTTCACCTGATGAGTTTTTTCTTAACCTAATTTGTCTCACTAGGCAAAAAGTTTTCAGGAAGACCCATGTGTACGTTACTAACCAACAAGAGGTACGAGTTGCTGTATAACTGTGGAATTCAGCTTCTTCACATCGGAAGACCTCTTGCCGCCTTTGAGTGTCTGATTGAAGCTGTTCAGGTTTATCACGCAAATCCCCGCCTCTGGCTACGGCTGGCCGAATGCTGCATTGCTGCAAACAAGGGGGTGAGTGCCCCTGGGGCATCGTTTTGAACCGTCCCCCAGCTCGTTACATAGAAAGCAGCAAACGCCGGGAGACATACGAGACCTCATTCCCTTTTTAAGTCTCAGGGAATGTACGTAGTCCGTCCTTTAACAGTTGGACAAAAGATTTCGTTTCTGAGAGTCGTTTGTTGACATTGTGCTTCTTGAAGCATCGCAGCCTCTGTCAGCAGTCATATTAAAAGGGTGGAGTCGTTGAGAGGGTCGAATCTGGTGGGACGGTGGTCCGCTGGCTGCTGGGGGCGGGGGCCGTGTCGTCTGAGGCCGTGAGAATGGCACCTGCACAGGTGGGTAGAAAAGGACCGACGGTAACCCCGTGAGTGCGACGTCGCTTTCCTTTCGATCCAGTAAACGGACTATCGGACTGCCTCTCCCACAGGAGCGTCCCCCGTGACTGTGCCAAAGAGGCCGGTTTACGTGGGTGTCCTCGCCTAGATGATCTGCACGTGGGGGTTGCTGGAAGCCGTGGGAATCTGGAGTGGGGAGCGGTCAGCGGGGGGCGGGGGGAAGACCGCTTGGATGAGAATCGCCAGACGCCTGTAAGACCCGTTTCCTCCCCGCCCCCCCCGCCCGCCCGCCCGTGCCGTGCTCCTTGGCTGTGTGGAGACTGGGTGGCCTGGCACCTGAGGCGTGCCTGCCGTCGGCGACCCGAGAGGCGTCGGCTGCCCTCGCCACTTGCCGAGGAACCGCTGCCGCAGCCCGCGTGCGGAAGGATGTTTGCCTGGCGGTTCTCACACGTGGTATTTACGTGGCTGATGATCTGTATCCCCCTGGGGAAAGAGAAGCGTGCCGTCCTCGAAGGGCTTTAAGGATTTATTTGATTGTAATTTGCCTTTGAAAAGACAACTTTCTTATTGGAGCATCCTTTTTTTTTTTTTTTTTTTTAATTTTTAAAATGTTTTTATTTGTTTCGTTGTGAGAGAGAGCGAGCGAGCTAGCAAGGTAGGGGCAGAGAGAGAGGGAGACGGAGGCACTGACAGCACAGGGCCTGACGTGGGACTTGAGCTCACGAACAGTGAGATCAGGACCTGAGCCGAAGTCGGACACTCAACTCACTGAGCCACTCAGGCGCCCCTCTTATTTGGTAATTCTTAAATTAATGGACAAATAATTCTAGGCAGAATGTGTACTTTTGAAAACAAAAATCTCTAGGAATTGTTTATTCTCTTTAATCCATTCATGAATTTAAGTATTGGAAGCCTCTCATTTGGACAGTTATTGGAAACCAGGGAATTACATCAACCAGGGAGTAGAGAAATACAGTAAAGCTTAATATTTTCTTTTGAAATTACTTATTTTTAGGGGCACCTGGGTGGCTCAGTCGGTTGAGCTTCCGACTTCGGCCTGGGCCATGATCTCACAGTTGGTGAGCCGCTGCCGGGCTCTGTGCTGACAGCTCAGAACCAGGAGCCTACTTTGGATTCTGTGTCTCCCTCACTCTCTGCCCCTGCCCCACACACACACTCACACTCTCTCTCTCTCTCTCTCTCTCTCTCTCTCTCTCTCTCTCTTTCTCTCTCAAAAATAAACATTAAAAAGAATAAATTAAAACAATAAAGTTGTTATTTTTAGAAGTAGTACTTTTCAGACTGTCTTCATTCTGTGGATTTTATTATGAAGTCACTGCCCCATTCTGCAAAGTTCTAAATCTCTAACTTTTAAAAAATGGTGGAGATGACTTAATTGCCATAATTTGGTGGATGTCAGAATATTCAGTTTGTGCTACAAATAGGAAATATGCCAAAAATAATTATCTGTCTGTGTGCTCTCTCTTCCTTCTAAAAGGATGCTGAAGTGCCCTAAAAGACAGTTAAGACAACCCCCAAACACTCTCTAATAAAACCAGAGAGTAAAATCCCAAAAGCAGAAATTATAAACTCTAAATAAAATTCCATAAAATGTATTGAGTTGGGATAGAAGGAATGCTGAAGAAAGCAGTTTCTACCCTCAGAAATAAATTCATCTTTTAATAAAAAGAACAACTTGGGGCACCTGAGTGGCTCAGTGAGTTGAGTGTCCAGCTCTTGATTTGGGCTCAGGTCACAATCTCAGGATCATGGGATCTTAGTGGAGCCTGTTTAAGATTCTCTCTCCCCCACTGGCGCTCTCTCTCTCTCTCTCTCTCTCTCTCCAATAAAAGTTAAGAAAAAATATTTTTTTTAGAAAGAACCAACTTAATTGTTAAATTGGTGATGCTGAGGAGATCATTTATGTCCTGTTTATCTGACGGACATTGCTTCAGACTGCTTTTGGCAGAAGTAGGGCTTACGCTTCCTTGGATGGGTATAATACATGAGAAAAGATCCGCTAATTTAAAAACAACCACAGACTTTACTATAGGGAGAGTATGTAACCAATTTAAGAGAAGGCTGCTAAGGGGTGCCTGGGTGGCTCAGTCGGTTGAGCGTCCGACTTCAACTCAGGTCATGATCTCGCGGTTCGTGGGTTTGAGCCCCACGTTGGGCTCTGTGCTGACAGCTCAGGGCCTGGAGCCTGCTTCAGATTCTGTGTCTCCCTCTCTCTCTGCCCCTTCCCCACTCATGCTCGCTCACTCGCTCTCTCTCAAAAATAAATAAACATTAACAAAAATTAAAGAAAAGAAAAGAAAGTTTATTATTGTGGATTTACAGTTCCATTCCGTCTTTGTTTTCATCTGTTGCACTTCCACATCTTGCTTGCGTGATCTTGTGTGACCTTACGGATCGGGAAGGAACGTATGGATGAATCATAAATTTATCACCACGAATAGGAAAAGAAGTCAGAATGGGAGTGCCTTCCAAGAATGGTTCAGAATATCCACGTTTTGTTATTTTTCATTGATCTTGCTTGGCTGCCCTCTCGACACAAAATTTCCAGTCCGAGCAGTTTTGTTGTATTTTTTAAGCACTGTGTAATAATTTTCTTTTTAAAATGAATATACAGTGAATCCCCGTTTTATCAGAAGTCATGGCTGGAAGTACAACTACAGTAAAGTTCCAGTAGGAGCAGTGAGTAACAGTACAGAAACGCGCTTAGAGAAGGACTGTTTGCAGGGCAGAGTTTAGCTCTGCGAGTTCTCGTGGGTCGGCTCCAGTTTATTCCTGCACGTGAGAGCTGCGTGACTCTATAAAATGACAGGGTGGGATTCCACCTGCAGGCAACCCAGAGACCTCGAATGACGGGAAGATAAATGCCGCTGGCACATTAAGTTCTCGTAGTGAGGTGATGCTGCTGTGTTCGTGAGACATCCCAACACTGTGTGTGTGTAGGTAGCTTCTACTGTTGTCGGTCTAATGTTTACAGGGTTTTAGAATTTCGATTTTCTAGAAGGAAAGAATTGTGCCCGTGTAAATGTTAACATGTAGCTTGTCCCAGTTTATATGTTGTTAAAATTTAATTAATGCTTTCAATTAAGAAAGACGCTGGGTTCTGGGAAGTACAGTGGCTTCCCTTTCTGAGTTTTTGCGGCTCTCCTGTTTCCTTACTCTGATGCAGCATGGTGTCCGGGGTGTAGGATATTCTAACTAGATCGTTCTAAATAAATGCTTAAGTCATTCTTGAATTGCCTTTTTTCCTTAGAATTACCTCAGACTTCATATTAAAATATAGCATATATGACAGACTTCCCGCTTCATGTACTAATTAACCATCCTTTTCTTCGGTACTGAACATATTTCCTTTATCACCAAAACTCCACATTGGTGGATCATAGGAACTTCCTTGGAGTACTTCGAAAAATATTAGATCATTTTTCACATCCTGCCTTACAGTTGCATTGATTAATTGGAAATTATGTGTGTTTTTGCAGACTGCTGAACAAGAAACTAAAGGCCTTCCAAGTAAGAAAGGAATTGTACAGTCTATTGTTGGTCAAGGCTATCATCGTAAAATAGTTCTGGCATCGCAGTCCATACAGAATACTGTATATAAGTAAGTATTATGCAGAGAGAGAGAGAGAAAGCGTAGATATTTGATATTATTTCTCAATGTCATTTATGTATAAAAATATGCTTAAGATTTTTCATAGGAGGAACCGCTTTGCAACTAGGTTTTATTTCTACTTCAACAACCAGAGCCTCATATGTAAGTCCATAGTTTATATTATCTGACACAGGGTTTCGGTTTAGTTACGTATGTGCTGAGACTGTTGATGGCTCAGAGAACCCAGTCTATTCAGTTCCATTATTCAGAATGTCCAGAAGAGGGCATCTTGATGTTTCTTAAAATTTTATATAGTGTATCATTGCTTTTTTTTTATTTAGGTATTTTCCCTAAATCTGATTCTTAGTATTAGGAGAAAAAAATACAAATACATAAGTAACCAAAGCAATTTAAAGCTGTCACATGCAGGACCTTCAGTTGAATAGCTTTTAAATATGAACATCTTTATCTTATATAAAGAAAGATTCCGGGGCGCCTGGGTGGCTCGGTCGGTTAAGCGTCCAACTTCAGCTCAGGTCATGATCTCACGGTCCATGACGTCGAGCCCCGCGTCGGGCTCTGTGCTGACTGCTCAGAGCCTGGAGCCTGTTTCAGATTCTGTGTCTCCTTCTCTCTCTGCCCCTCCCCTGTTCATGCTCTGTCTCTCTCTGTCTCAAAAATAAATAAACGTTTAAAAAAAAAAAAAAGATTCCAATTTGGAGTTGCTATTATTTTTAAAGTAGTAGGCTTTGTAAAAAATCTGCTGTTTTTTTCCTTCCCCAAAAATAAAATTGTTCTCTACCATTTAAAAGTTTTTCCAAAGTTTTTTTTTTTTTTTTTTTTTTTTTAAGTTTATTTATTTTTGAGAGGGGGGGAGAGACAAAATCCCAAGCAGTCTCCACACTACCAGCATGGAGCCCGACACGGAACTCAAACTCACAAACCCTGAGACCGTGACCTGAGCCAAAATCAAGAGTCGGACGCTTAACTGAGCCCCCCCAAAGTTTTAAAATAGTATCTGGCACACATTATTTTCGTGTTAATTTATTTCAACTATACTGCAGATTTATTTTTTAAAGACTTAAAACTTCAAAATTATTACTACTTTTCACTTTTTTTTCCCCCTAATAAAGTTTAGTTTGGTGTATCAATAGAAAGTTATATAAAATCTCAAAAAAGGGACACCTGGGTGGCTCAGTCAGTTGGGCGTCCGACTTTGACTCAGGTCATGATCTCACGGTTCGTGGGTTCAAGCCCCGCATCGGGCTCTGTGCTGACAGCTCGGAGCCTGCTTGGGATTCTGTGTCTCCTCCTCTCTCTGCCCCTTCCCTGCTCATGCTCTGTCTCTCAATAATAAATAAACGTTAAAAAAAAGTAATAAATTTAAAAAAATAAAATAAAATAACATAAAATCTCAAAAAAAATATTGTAAGACAAAACAAAGCATTTTCGAAAACGAGGATCAACTGAAACAAGGCTCAGGTGTAACCTTTCTTTCCAGTTCTTACTATACCTGTCCTGGCCCTTGTTACAATTTTCCTTGTCTGTAACTCCTCTGTTGTGTTAACATGGGCACTGCAGATCACCTCCAAGTCGTTTTCCATCCCTAGTCCCATTCCTGGAGATACAACTGGGTATTATTCATGCTTCCTACACTTGATATGCACCGTTTAGGATTTGGGTGCTTTAGCATTCTCTTGGAGTGGCTTGTTTTCAAATTTTCCCTGTCAGAGGGCACATTTTCTTTCATAATTCTATTGGTTTTATTCCCGATAATAGAAAAGTCTTACTACTCTTTATGTTATTTACTTGGCTAATTCGGTTTTACTCTTTCAAGCGATGGACAGTCTTCAGCCATTCCTGTAGCCAGCATGGAGTTTGCAGCCATCTGTCTCCGAAATGCCTTGCTGCTCTTACCGGAAGAACAGCAAGATCCGAAGCAGGAAAATGGGTCTAAAAATAGTAACCAATTAGGTGGGAACGCGGAGAGCAGCGAAAGCGGCGAAACTTGCAGGTATTCTAATCCCTTGGACCCCCTTTGGTGAAGCCCCTCAGGACTTCGTTCGTGAGCCCCTTTGTCCTACAGATGAATTCTTAAAATCTCCAGACTGAATTTCCTAAATCCCCTGTTTTGAATAAGAAGAAAGGAAAGTATGAATGTTAAGTATTTCTGGAAGGGAGAAATAAAGTGAAGGCCAAGTGAGGACAGAACCTTGGAAGAGAAAAGTGGAAAGAAACAGCTTTTCATTGACAGGAGATACAGCTGTAAAGAAATCCTTTCGCACTCGGGGATAGGGCTTTGTTTTTACTTTTATTAAAGTAAATACTTAAATCCTAAAACTTCTCACTTCTTCTTTTCCTTTGCCTTTTGTCTTAACATACCGTAAATCACTAACCTCTAGAATTTTTCTATTAATTTCTAGGTTTTTTTGTATAAATGTTATACCAATCTCTAGAAACTAAGAGAGTTTCTAGTAATCATAAAACACCATCATATATAAAGTTATTTTTACGCATAGCACCTTTAAATTCAAGTGTTTCCTCCCAGCATTTTTTCTGGATTATTATAAAAATACATTCATTAAAGAAAATTTGAAACAAAACTGTGGGGTTTTTTCCGCCTCCATCAAGAGGTTATCTTTTACTGTAGTTGATACAAAAAAAGAAAAAAGCAATCAGAAGAAAGAAATGTGTGAAAATACGAGAGTGGTCTCCTTTGTAGAGATATTGTTTACAATTAGAAATTTAAAAAAAATTTTTTTTAATGTTTTATTTTTGAGACAGAGACAGACCATGAGCAGGGGAGGGTCAGAGAGCAAGGGAGACACAGGATCCGAAGCAGGCTCCAGGCTCTGAGTTGTCAGCACAGGGCCCGACACGGGGCTCGAACTCACAAACCACGAGATCATGATCTGAGCTGAAGTCGGACACCTAACTGAAAGAGCCACCCAGACACCCCAACAATTAGATATTTTTAAAAGCAATATTGTGTATTGGAGAAAAGAAGCTGAAATACAGTATAGCTTTAACACATTGGTGTTACCAAGTTACTAAGCATTTTTTCATTGGTTGTTTTGGCTCTTTTGCATTTTTGGCATAAAAAATTGCAGGGGAGTGGGGATCGGGCAGCCAAATTTTATATTTAATTGCTTGTTTGCTCTTTATAATTAAGAGTCTGTCTTTATTTTAGCAGTAAAAGCCATGATGGAGATAAGTTCATTCCAGCTCCACCTTCCTCTCCACTGAGAAAACAGGAATTAGAAAACTTAAAGTAAGTATGTAAACAAAAGTTAGCATAGCAGCTACTGCATGTTATTTTTAATCTTTATTTTGTTGATATTGTGAATGGTATTGGTGGAATATCAAATGTTAAACCAGTCTTTCAATCTTGTGATAAATCCTACTAGTCAGAATGTATTATCTTTTTTTATAAATTTTTTTTAATGTTTATTTATGTTTGAAAGAGAAAGACAGAAAGGGTGGACAGAGAGGGAAACACAGAATCCGAAGCAGGCTGTCAGCACAGAGCCCCAACTCAAGGCTCGAACCCACAAACCACGAGATAATGGCCTGAGCCAAAGTCAGACGCTCAACCGACTGAGCCACCCAGGTGCCCCTTTTTAAATTTTTTTTTTTTAATGTTTCTTTATTGTTAGAGAGAGTGCAGGTTGGGGAGGGGCAGAGAGAGAGGGAGGCACAGAGCCAGACATAGGGCTCAAACCCACAAACCATGAGATCGTGACCTGAGCTGAAGTCAGATGCTTAACCGACTGAGCCACCCAGGTGCACCCAGAATTTCATTTTTTAAGTATCAGATTTATCACTGCTCTTACTTTTTATCCATTTCATGTAATGTGTAGAAAGGCCTTCTTGCCTCCAAGGTTCAGAAAATAATTCACACATGTGTTCTAGCACTGCCACAACCACCAATCTAAATTTTTGTTTCATGTAGAATTTTGTTTTATCTAAATGAACAAGGTATAGGAATCTATCCTGTGTCTAATTTTTCGTAGTAGTCCATTTGATTAAGTTAATTTAACTTTCAAAATAAAGCATGAAACAGAACTATGAATGTTGAGATTTTATGTGTAAACATTTAAAATTACATTTTTATAAAATAACATGTATATGTCTGTTTGCAAAAAAAAAAAAAAAAATCTGGGAAGGATCTGTGTCAAAACCTTCGTAGTGGTTATTCCTGAATGGTGGAATAACTGATTTTCATTTTCTTACTGGATATGTTTTTTCCCTAACTCTTTAAGAAAGGAAGATATTTCCTTAATGTTAGTGATGCCCCTCCTTGCATATCTAGTGTTTTTGGAGGAAGATTGGCCAGCCGGATGTGCCATTTTCTCTCTTCTCCCTCCCCTCCCCTCCCCCCCCCCCACCACTTAAATAAAGATACGCCATTTTCTGATCATAGGTGGTCAGATCAGCGTGTTCACAGTAGGGCATTGCTGTCCGTGAGCTCGGGGTGCCACGCACCATGTTCACCTAAATGACAACTTTTTATCTCTTTATATCTTTACTCTGTTGAAGTATACCATAAATTCACACTTTGCAGTAATGCCCTCTCTGGCCTGGGTTTTATTATCAGGAGGGAAGAATTAATCCTCTGATTATAGAGAGGAAAATCTTAAATTTCAAATTTAGTTAGAAACGGGGAGTTGGTCATTTAAGGTACATTTTGAAAGTAGTGTTTTGGGGTTTTTGTTTTGTTTTGTTTTGTTTTAATTTGACAAAGATAATTGTTTTATTCAGTAATCTTTAGAGTAAAATTTCTTGAATTCTCTTGTAGTGATAAGACAGCAAGAAAATAAAAGTACTGTAACAAAAACAAAATATCAGAAGAAGGTTGCCATTGAATACATTAAAATTGAATTTTTTAAAAGCAGTCAAATTCCAACAGTATAACTAAAACTCACTTGTGCTAGATTTTTGTCCTGAGTAGAAATGTGTAAAAACAAAGCAGGTTCTGTAAAGCTAAACTGTATTTGGTATAAAGTGAGCTGGTAGGGAAGAGGTGGATTGTAATGTTCAGCCAGGACAATATTTGGGAAAGTGCTTTATTGCCAGAAAATACACTGTTTTCCCCCGGTATTACTGCTTACTGTCTTCTAGAGATGTCTCTATGGAGCCACCTGTATTTCATGTTTATCTAAGGGTTCATTTAGTTTTCATAGGTTATTTTGTATGGTAAAAATCTCAGTACAAAGTGTGATGTGGTGTCGGGGTGCCTGGCTGGCTTATTTGGAAGAACGTGGACTCTTGATCCGCAGGGTCATGAGTTCAAGCCCCCACATCGGGGTAAGTAAAGTATTAAAAAGAAAAAAAAATGACATAGTGTAAAGTAAAATTTGACCCATCACAGCCCTCTGTTTCCAAGATCTAACAGAGGGATGACCAGTGACTGGTTTCTTTTATGTCCTTCCAGTGAGATTTCTCAGTCATATGTCAGCAAATGGATATATGGGATTTTTTAAGTTTTATTTCATTTATTTCGAGAGAGAGAGAGTGTGTGCACTTGCATGCATGCACATGAGTCGAGGAGGGCAGAGAGAGAGAGAGGGAGAATCCCCGGCAGGCTTCTTGCTCTCATGACCTGTGAGATCACAGTCTGAGCCAAAATCCGAAGTCCAGCGCTTAACCGACCGAGCCACCCAGGCATTCCTATGGCATTTTGCACACTAACACTTGTTATAGTGTCCATCTTGTTCTGTACCCTGCCTTTCCCATTCGACAGTGTATCTTTAGAGATTGCTCTGTGTTGGGACAGACCTGTGTTTCACTCTTTATAATAGGGGCATAAAATTACATTCTATGGATATGACATGTATCATTCTTTTTAGCTGTTGATAGTGTTTTCAGTCTTTGATGTTACAGATAATGCTGCAGTTAAGTATCACTGGACACAGTTCTTAAGGAGAATCTTTAATGAAGAGAGCATTTAAGCAGTTTTTAGGTTTAATTTTTACAAATTTATTTGAGTGTTGTGTTAATCTTAGGGTTGTCTTATGCATGCGGTTAACAAGTATTTTATTCCATAATGGTCGAACGGCTGCAGAGCTGTGTAAATTAATCTGGCATTCTTAAAGTGGCATTAAAGAGAAGGGTACGTGCGGGTGTTCTACTTCCTCTCAGAGTTTTGTACCTCTCGTGGCACAGCTCTTGGCTTTCCACGTGTCCTGGTGGGAGGACTGGTGATTTCTAGAGAAAAGAACGTTACTTCCCTATCTTTGTGGAAAGGGGCAGAGGGCCTCCATGGGGAATTCCGTCATCATAAAGGGAGGTAAAGATGGGTTTGCGCGAATCTGTTAACCTTTTTTTTCATGGAGCAGACGGGAGAAAGGAAGTGGGACAAGATGGAAGGAGCCTTAGGGTAGATTTCATAAAAAGAACTGCTGTGCAGCATAGTAGTGATGGTAATGTGGAGACAAATGGTGCAGGGAAGGAGTTGTGAAAGATTTGTGGGTAATTTCCCAAGCTATAAAGGCTCCTAATGCAGTTGGGCGTGCTAAAGGGCAGTTCCGTGGCAGGGGCCAGCTGTCCTCTGTGGAAGGAAGGGCACTGAGCACATTGGTTTGCTGTTAAGACCATGGAATTCTTAGAGATTTCATCCACTTCTGACCTGCATTCTTTTATGTGATTGGAAAGTGTGTGACTAGTGTATACTTTAGTTTTTATGGACTATTCTATTTGACCCCTTGTGCTCTGTAATACCCAAGACACCAATGTAAAACCTCATTTCCTATTTTCAGCATAACTAATATGCAGTAAATTATCATGAGTGTTCTAATGGCTGCTTCTTATAGTATGGGTTCACAGCCTCTCGAGTACTTTCTTGTTTTTTTATTTCTATATAAATGAAGATGGGTTCCAAAAGATACTCATTCTAACCAAGTTTCAGACAGATATGTTTTGAAGGAATTGTGAGATTCTGTATTAGAATTAAGATAGTTTTCAGAAAAATATTCTCTCAGTTAAAACAGATTTGCCCCAAATCGGGAAAATGTGTCAGAAATTAACGAGGCAGTTGAATTGGGAAGCTCTGATGAACACTGTTAGAATATTGTTCAGTTCCTGAATCTGTCAGAGCTCTGCAAAGCCATCCGTTTCATTCAGTTAAGAAAGCATACACACGTTCTACAGCCTTAAATTAAATAAATGCGGTGACAACATTTTCAAATAAAAGGTGACTCTACTTCTAGGTACTTACCCAAGGGAAATAGAAGCTTGTCTGCACAATGAGTAATAGCAGCTTTACTCATGACAGACAAAAACTAGGGATAGTGCAGATAACCATCAGTAGGAGAATGGGTAACTACATTGCAATCCACTTTATACTACTCAGCTGTAAAAAACAACAAATTAATGGGGTGTCTGGGTGGCTCGTGTGGTTAAGCATCGAACTCTTTTTTTATGTGTTTATTTTTGAAAGTCTATTTATTTTGAGAGAGAAAGAGAACCCTCATGTGTGCGAGCAGGGGAGGGGCAAAGAGAGAGTTCCACACAGGCTCTCTGCCGGCAGCACAGAGTCCGGTGTGGGCCTTGATCTCCTGACCCGGGAGATCATGACCTGAGGCGAAACCAAGAGTCAGATGCTCAACCTTCTGAGCCACCCCGACACCCATGTCTGCCTCTTGATTTCAGCTCAGGTCATGATCCCAAGGCTGTGGGATTGAGTTCTGCGTCAGGCTCCGTGCTGAGCGTGGAACCTGCTTGAGATTCTCTTTCTCCCTCTGTCCCTCTCCCCCACTCTTGCGCGCCCGCTCGCTTTCTCTCTCTCTCCTCTCAAAACATCAACAACAAATTATTGATACTTAAGTCAATATGAATGAATCTCAAAACATTCTGTGTTTCTGCGGCGCCTGGGTGGCTCAGTTGCTTAAGTGTTCAGCTGAAGTCATGATCTTGTGATTTGTGGGTTCAGGCTCTGCCTTGGGCTCTGTGCTGACAGCTCAGAGCCTGGAGCCTGCTTCCGATTCTGTGTCTGCCTCTCTCTCTGCATCTCTCTCTCTCTCTCTCTCTCTCTCTCTCTCTCTCAAAAATAAACATTAAAATTTTTTTTAAAAACCGTTGTTTTTCTTCTCATGCAGTGCAAAGTACATGCTGTATGGTTCCATTTATGCCATTCTATGCCAGGCAAAAACTATGCAAAACAAATTTAGGTTGATAGAAATTGCAGCAGTGGTGGGGCAGAATTGACTAGAAGGATCTTTCTGGGGTGATAGAAATGTCTGTATCTTAATTGGGCTAGTGGTTACATGTATATATCCAAACAAATCAAATTGTACCCTTGAAGTTATGCATTTTGGTGTATATAAATTAATCTCTCCTAAAATTTTAAGGTTTTGGGGCACATGGGTGGTTAAGTCAGTAGAGCATGTGACTTTCATCTTGGGGTTCTGAGTTCAAGCCCCACATTGGGGGGTAGAGATGACTGAAAAAAAAACTAAAACGTTAAGGTATTTTGAAATTTTGCAAAAAGTAATACAATTCTACATATATTATGTTGGGAAATATAACCAGTAACGATTCATACCTGGTCCGTTCCGCTTTCTGGCATGTCATGGAAAGCTCGGTTTCTTAACGAAAAGAGAATTCTTGCCACGTACTCCGTAGACCCTACGGTTGTGCTACGGAGTGGCACAGCCACTACCACATCTCTACCAAGCACGTGGAAGGCGCACTGTTTAATGTGTGATGCCAGGGGTTTCGAAACTCACTGCCAACACTGCGTAAAATGTGTCAGCAACTTTTTTTACATTACATGTTGAAATGATATTTTATGTATATTGGGTTATTTTAAATATGTTAAAACTAATTTCACCTGTTTCTTCTACCTTCTTTAATGTTTCTATTAGAAAATTTACCTATTTTTTTTTAAATTTTTTTTTTAATGTTTATTTATTTTTGAGACAGAGAGACACAGAGCATGAATGGGGGAGGGTCAGAGAGAGAGGGAGATCCAGAATCTGAAGCAGGCTCCAGGCTCTGAGCTGTCAGCACAGAGCCCGACGTGGGGCTCGAACTCACGGACCGTGAGATCATGACCTGAGCCGAAGTCGGATGCTTCACCGACTGAGCCACCCAGGCGCCCCTCTATTAGAAAATTTAAAAGTATATTCCCTGCTCCAATTACATTTCTGTTGGACAGTGCTGCTCTGAGGTTGCGGAACTGTGTTTGAAGTGTTTATATTTGTTCGCACATGGTTTTCACAAATATGTAATACTGTTTCTATGCCAGCTTCCTCACGTGCTGTTTATTTTAGCTGAATATCTCAGAAACATTTTTTTCTTTTTTTTAAATTTACATCCAAGTTAGTTAGCATATAGTGCAACAATGATTTTAGGAGTAGATTCCTTAATGCCTCTTAACCCATTTAGCCCATCCCTTTCCCACAACCCTTCCATTAACCCTCCATTTGTTCTCCATATTAAGATTCTCTTATGTTTTGTCCCCATCCCTGTTTTTATGTTATTTTTTCCCCTTCCCTTAATGTCCATCTGTTTTGTCTCCTAAAGTCCTCGTATGAATGAAGTCGTATGATTTTTGTCTTTCTCTGACTGACTAATTTCACTTAGCATAATACCCTCCAGTTCCATCCACATAGTTGCAAATGGTGAGATTTCATTCTTTTTGGTTGCCGAGTAATAGTCCATTGTGTGTATATACCACATCTTCTTTATCCATTCATCCGTCAATGGACATCTGGGCTCTTTCCATACTTTGGCTGTTGTGGATAGTGCTGCTATAAACATGGGGGTGCATGTGCCCCTTCGAAACAGCACACCTGGATCCCCTGGATAAATACCTAGTAGTACAATTGCTGGGTCGTAGGGTAGTTCTATTTTTAATTTTTTGAGGAACCTCCCTCCATACTGTTTTCCAGAGTGGCTGCACCAGCTTGCATTTCCACCAACAATGCAAAAGAGATCCTCTTTGTCCGCATCCTCGCCAACATCTGTTGGTGCCTGAGGTATTGTTAGCCATTCTGACAGGTGTGAGGTGGTATCTCATTGTGGTTTTGATTTCTATTTCCCTGATGATGAGTGATGTTGAGCATTTTTTCATGTGTCAGTTGGCCATCTGGATGTCTTCTTTGGAGAAGTGTCTATTCACGTCTTTTGCCCATTTCTTCACTGGATTATTTGTTTTTTGGGTGTTGAGTTTGATAAGTTTGATTTTGGATACTAACCCTTTATCTGATATGTCATTTGCAAATGTCTTCTCCCATTCCGTCAGTTGCCTTTTATTTTTGCTGGTTGTTTCCTTCGCTGTGCAGAAGCTTTTAATTTTGATGAGGTCCCAGTAGTTCATTTTTGCTTTGGTTTCCCTTGCCTCCGGAGACGTGTTGAGTAAGAAGTTGCTGCGGCCAAGATCAGAGAGGTTTTTGCCTGCTTTCTCCTCTAGGATTTTGATGGCTTCCTGTCTTACATTTAGGTCATTCATCCATTTTGAGTTTATTTTTGTGTCTGGTGTAAGAAAGTGGTCCAGGTTCATTTTTCTGCGTGTCGCTGTCAGGTTTTCCCAGCACCACTTGCTGAAGAGACTGTCTTTATTCCATTGGATATTCTTTCCTGCTTTGTCAAAGATTCGTTGGCCATGTGTTTGTGGGTCCATTTCTGGGTTCTCTGTTCTGTTCCATCCATCCGAGTGTCTGTTCTTGTGCCAGTACCATCCTGTCTTGATGATTACAGCTTTGTAATACAGCTTAAAGTCTGACATTTTTGTCTTTAAAAGGCCTAATGTCCAGATGAATCTTAGAATGAAGACAGTTGTGCAGGATTGATATTTTGGCTCTCTGCTTTGATTGAAATATTAATGTTTCCACATGCATTTGAGAGATCATGATTTTCTTGTAAACAATTAGTTATAAAGGCATTCTTTTCTTTTAATCTTTCTAATTTAAAACAAAAAACAAAACAGCCAAACATTTACTGTCTACTGATACATTATGGTTTTTTTTTTTCATTTTTGTTAAGTTTGTTTATTTTGAGAGAGGCAGAGAGAGAGGGAGAGAGAGTCCCAAGTAGGCTCCACACTGTCAGCATAGAGCCCAGTTGTGACCTGAGCCGAGATCGAGTCAGATGTTTAACTGACTGAGCCACCCAGGTGCCCTTTACCTTACGTTTTAAAAATGGATTTATTGAGATATAACTCAAAAATCATACAATTTGCCCTTTTAAAATTTACAATCCAGTGGTTTTTAGTATATTCACAGAGTTGTGCAACCATCACGACAGTCACTTTTAAAACACTTTAGCACCTCAGAAAGAAACCAGGCACCCTTTTCACTGTCCTTCCTCTGCCCCCAGTCTGCCCCCCAGCCCTCATTAATGTACCTTCTAACTCTATGGGTTTTTCTGTTCTGGACATTCATATGAGTGGAATCAAAGTAATATGTGGGCCTTTATGACTGGCTTCTTTCACTTAGGATAATGTTTTCAGGGTTTATCCAAGTCGTAGCATGTACCATAGTCCTTTTTATTGCTGAATAATATTTCATCATATGGATATACCTTATTTATCCATTCATCCATTGGAAGACATTTGGATTATCTGTCTGTCTTTAAGATTTTTTTTATTTCTTTATTTTTGAGTAATCTCCGCACCCAACGTGGGGCTCAAACTTAAAACCCTGAGATCAAGAGTCATGTGCTCTAGCAACTGAGCCAGCCAGGCACCCCTGCATTATCTGTCTTAAAGCTATTGTGAATAATGCTGCTACCTGCATTTGTGTACAAGTTTCTGCGTAGGCGTATGTTTTTACCTTTCTTGGATATTTACCTAGAAGCGGAATTGCCAGGTCACGTAGTAATTCTGTTTCTCATTTGCGGAATTGCCAGACTGTTTCCCAGAAGGGTCGTACCATTTTATGATCCCACCAACAGAATGTGAGGATTCCACTTTGTTCACATCCTCACCAGCACTTGTGATTTGCCCGCAGTTGGATTGCACCTTGTAGTGGGTGTGAACTGGCGTCTCGCGGTGGGTGAGGTTTGCCTTTCCGTGAAGACGAATGATGTTGAGCTTCTTGTCATGTGCTCGTTGGGCATTTGTGTATCTTCCTGGGAGAAATGTTCATGCAGATCCTTTGCCCGTTTTGTAACTGGGTTATCACCCTTTCATTGTTGACTTGTAAGAGTTCTTTACGTATTTCAGACACAAGACCCTTATCAGATACGTGATTTACAAATATTTTTTCCCATTCTGTGGGTTGTCTTCTCACTTTTTTGAAAGTAGCGTTTGAATCACAAAAGTTTTTCATTTTAATTGAGGTTAAAAAAAAAATGGAACTGAGGTAAAAGTTTTTCATTTCAATGATATTCAACTTACCTATTTTTTTTTCCTTTGATCATGCTTTCTGTGTCATATCTCAGAATCCTTTACCAAGTCCAAGGTCATGTTGGTTTACCCCTATGTTTTCCTCTAAGACTTTTATAGTTTTGGCTGTTACATTTAGGTCTTTGATCCATTTTGAGTTAACTTACATATGATAAGAGGTAAGGTCTCAGCTTAATTCTTTTGCATACTAATATCTTACTAAGAGTAAAGAAGTAAGTTCATATGATCAGTCACATATTAACATTTCATTATTGCTTAGTGGTTTAATAGCAGTCTTGGGTATGTACTGAGTCTGCATTTAATAGGGCATCTTTGTTATTCATTCTGAGATTGTGATATTAGTTGAACCTTTAATTTCTGAAACTGAAATGGAATCTGTCTAGAACTTGGGGAAAAAAGTGTAACAGAACTGAAAAATAATAGGAAATAATTTGGGGGCCCACATGGGAAATGTCTGTATGAGAAAATTTTAATTACAGCATACAAAATAAAAGTGAAATTTCAATTTGTCTTTTTTTTTAAGAAACTATAAAAATGGATAAAAAGAAAGTGCTCAGATCAAATTTAATTAAGCCCAGTTATTTAACAAGTATAAATTAAGGAACTTTAATGAGTTCATTTAGACTCTGATACTAAGTGAGTGATTTCCCATTCAGTTAAAAGGGACCTCTTAAGACCCAGTTTTTATGGGAAAAAGATGAATCAAACAAATGCTTAATAACATAAATATTACAGACAGTTCTAGTGTACGTAATCCTATTTTGGGGTGCTTAGATGGCTCAGTCGGTTAAGCATCTGACTTTGGCTCAGGTCGTGGTCTCCGGGTTCGTGGGTTCAAGCCCGCATTGGACTCCATGTTGACTGTATGGAGCCTGCTTGGGATTCTCTCTCCCTCCCTCCCTCCCTCCCTCCCTCTCTCTCTCTCTCTCTCTCTCTCTCTCTCTCTCTCTCTCTCTCCCTCCTACTTGTACACTCTCTCTTTCTCTCACAATAAATAAATAAACAAACAAAAAAAGAATCCTATTTGTTTTCAGTTTTAGTCTGGTGGCTATGTTATAGCTCATGAGACCTACCTAAAATGGAATTATGGCTAATAATCTTTTGAACCTCTTGTTGCTTTTACAACCAAGTATGTGGTCCTTACTGAAATGTGTCCATTTAGACTCAATTCTACCAAAGAAGGAACATGCGTGTGTGACATTTCTTTCACATTATCAGCAGTGTTCGTATTGGCAGGGTTCGGATAATTCTTCAGTCGTCTGCCATTCTGTGGAAGCCCCATAGGGCCACCGCAGCCATTTACCAAATCATTTAACCCCTCTAGGCCTTACTTTTCTTTTTTGTCAAGTAAGCGAACGGGGTTGGGTGGTCTTCAGGTCCTGAGTATAAAATGCTGTGTCTGTGGCTTCAGGAATTTTATTTGCTGCCTAGGCTAGGACTGGGTCCTTTGGCATGGTAGATTTGCTTGCAAAAACCCTTTTTCAGTTTCTTTGTGCTGGGCTTCGTTTGTTTTGGATTAGGGTGTGTGAGTAAGCTTTTTTGCAGAAAACTGTTATTAGAAAGCAAAATGTTTATGGAAGACATGACATGAAAAACTTATTTAACTCTTAAATTTTCTTAAGATTTGAGAGTTGACAAGTTTAACATTTTGGAGATTATTGTAAATACATGGAAATAGTTTGAAAGATTTTCTTTTTAAGTAGGCTCCATACGCACAGTCGGGCAAAGAACTCATGACCCCAAGATCAAGAGTTGTGTGACCTACCAACTGAGCCATCCAGGCGCCCTCATTATTTTTTTTTTTTTTTTTTAATTATAAAATCTAGTACCATAATCAGCTTGGAAGAAATCCTTTTTTATTTTATTTTTTTAACATTTATTTATTTTTGAGAGACAGAGTGAGACAGAGCACAAGTTGGGGAGGGGCAGAGGGAGAGGGAGACACAGAATCCAAAGCAGGCTCCAGGCTCCGAGCCGTCAGCACAGAGCCCGACGCGGGGCTCGAACTCACAGACCGCAAGATCATGACCTGAGCCGAAGTCGGACGCTTAACCGACTGAGCCACCCAGGTGCTCCCGTTTGTATTTTTTTTTTTAATGTTTGTTTATTTTTGAGAAAAAGAGTATATGCAAGCCGGGAAGGGGCAGAGGGTGGGGTCAGAGGATCCGAAGCTGGCACTGTGCTGACAGAGCCCGATGCAGGTCTCGAACTCACGAACCGTGAGATCATGAGCTAAGTCAAAGTTGGACTTGGGGCCCCTGGGTGGCTCAGTCGGGTAAGTGGCCGACTTCAGCTCAGGTCATGATCTCGTGGTCTGTGAGTTCAAGCCCCGCCTTGGGCTCTGTGCTGGCAGCTCAGAGCCTGGAGCCTGCTTCCGATTCTCTATCTCCCTCTGTCTCTGCCCCTTCCCTGCTTGCTCTCTGGCTCTCACTCTCTCAAAAATAATAAACGTTAAAAAAAATTAAAAAAAAAAAAAAAAAAAGTTGGACACTCAACCGACTGAGCCACCCAAGGTGACCCAGAAGAAATTCTGTGTTGGATTTTTTGTGTGTTTAATGTTTGTCTATGTGTTTTTGAGAGAGAGCAAGCACGGGCAGTAGAGGAGCAGAGAGAGAGGGAGGTAGAATCCCAAGCAGGCTCCGCGCTGTCAGTGCAGAGCCTGATGCAGGACTCGAGCCCACAAACCGTGAAATCGTGACCTGAGCTGAAATCAAGAGTCAGACGTTCAACCAGCTGAGCCACCCAGGCGCCCCTCTTCATTGGATTTTTTGGGGCCAATTTTTCAAACAATGTTCGCTATGAGATTGCTTTGTAAATGTATTTTCCTTTGACAAATGGTGAGTAAGTTTACCCCCATTTTAGCCTCTCTTAATAAGGGTTAAACTATTTCAGACATTTGTTTTACATTCATTTAACTTACAGAGTGTGTGGCTTGGCAGATTTTGATGCCCAGTCTTACATGGCTTGGTGCTTTAAGGAAAGTCCTCACCCCCATTTCTTTCCTTTCTCTTTTCTTGTCTTTTTTGTTCTCTCCTTTCCGAGGGTTGGCGGTCTGTGGACCCAGAGCGAGCTCCTCCAGCATGCAGAGGAGAGAATGTGGGGTTGTGACAGACCCTCCATGGGAGGGGGAGAGGGGCCGGGAGAAGCTCTGTGTCTCTTCCCTTGAGGTATAGTTCTTCCAGTCTGGTGACCTGTCAGATCCACTGAGTGCTTGGTAAAGCAGATTGGACAGTGACTCGAGGAAGCAGTGGGGTAGGGGTGGGGGGGGGGGGGGGCTCGGTATTTTAAGTAGCAGCTCTCAAAAGTAAAGTGAGTTCTCCAGGGGCTTGGTAGACCGAGCTGTGTGTGTTTGCAGTGTTCGAGCCCTGCAGGAATTACGCACAGTGGAGTGTTGACTCCTAAGAGGCAAAGGAGGATGAAAGGAGGAGGATGAGAAGCTGGGGCAGATTGTGAGGCACCGAGGAAAGAGGAGCCATAAATGTTGGCTTGAGTTTCGTGCAGTGATGCTTGCTTAGTCCTGACAGCTCTTGATCAGAATGCCAGCCCACAGAGTTCCACGTTCACATACATGAGTATTTTTGACAAGAGAGATCGTTGTTGTGATTTGACACGATACCTTGTGGGAGAAGAGGTAAAAGTTGAGGAAACCACATTGTACCTGGTACATGCAACAGGAACCTGCTGCAATCTTACATGACTGATTTCTGGACCCAAAGTGGGCTTGACAGGGGGCTGGAGCAGTAATAGCCCCCCACTGTCCGGAGAGGCTGGGGCAGGCTTTTCCCAGCAAGCCAGCCCCAAGGTGTGGCCGTCCCGGACGCCAGGCCCCACAGCTTGCGGGACATTCCCCTGTCTGAGGGAGCTTTGTCCTCGAGGCAGCCTCCCAGCAGGACAGGTAGAGGTCTGGGTGCCTGAGTCAGAAAAAACACTGAAAGCCGTGGCCTCACCTGTTAGCCACCGCCTGCACAGATGCTGAGGAGTTGCGATAGTCTGTGGGCAGGAGACAAAAGATAGTGGGCTTCTGCTTTTAAGGAGCTTATGTTTTGCCCTGACCTTCGGCCAAGTCATGAATGAAAATGGACATGAAATTTTGTGATGGTCATTCGTATAGGCCCTAAGCCCATGGGAGGCCTTGGGCCTCTGGAGATGGAGACTCAGGCCTTAACAGTCGTTTGTCTTCATCAGCAGTACATACGTACCTGGCTAGTGAATGGGTATTCATTGCCATTTTAAAATGGAAACTACAGGGCGCCTGGGTGGCTCAGTCAGTGAGGCGTCTTGACTCTTGGCTTCGTCTCAGGTCGTGATCTCCCGGTTTTGTGAGTTCTGGCTCTCGGTGCTGGCAACGCCGAGCCTGCTTGGGATATTCTCTCCCTCCCTCTCTCTCCCCCCTCTCTCTCTGTCTCTCTCTCTCTGCCATCCCCCCCACCACTTGTGCTCTCTCTCAAAATAAACAAACCTAAAGCAAAATTTTCTCACGGCAAATTTTTAAAAAACAATAAAGTAAAAACTACAAATAAGCCAAAAGAGGAAATTAAGTCCCCCTTAATCTCAGGACAGAGCTAGGCAGTGAGGAGCTTCTGCACAGGGGAGAGAACTAGCCAAGGTCTCCCTCCTCTGGGCCCATGAGGAAGGGGATGTTGCCCAGGGGCTGTGGCCACAGAGCAGCCTGGCTGGTCGAGACAGCTCCTGGAAACACTGACATATCCCTTTGAGAATGACACTCCTTGCCTGCTTTTGCTCTTTTCTGTGAACAGGGTTCAGATTTTCAATTAGGAGTTCAGTTAGAAAATTGAAACTTCTGATGTTTGGAGTACATTGGTTGCTTCCATTTTATTTTATTTATATTTTATTATTTTATTTTATTTATTTATTTTTTTAAGTAGGCTCCATGCCCAACGTGGGGCTTGAATTCACAGCCCCGAGATCAAGAGTCACATGCTCTACTGACTGAGCCAGCCAGGCACCCCTGTTTTCTTCCCTTTTAAAAAGACGAGTTTGAGTACCTATGTGTGCATAGGTATACATGCATTAGAAAAATCGTAACATAATCCTTCCTTTCTGTTTTATCTGTAGGCTGTCCTGTGAACTGATAGAGTACCACTGTGATCAGATGGGAAGGGCGGTGAATTGGGGATCAATATTAGTCCCGACTCAAGTCACACACACTCTAAGCTAGGGAATATATTTAATGACTTTGGATTTCAGTTTCCACCTTCATAAAACAAGGGACCGCATTAGGCACCCTTTCAGCCCTGCCACTGTGGCTTAAGGCCGTAAATGTCCATTTCCTTGTGTTTCCTCTGGGACCAGTCTACCTTTCTGTGTTCTTCGATGCTGAGGGAGCACTTTGCCTTCAGTGGACAAGTTTCCAAGGTTCCAGAAACCAGGAGTCATCCAGTGAAGCGGAAACAGCAGGTCGCTTCTGGATTTGCCCCACTGTGCTTTCAGAAGGGCCGTTTCTAGTCAGAGGATTTCAGATTACTAGAAAACTGCGGTGATGCAGTGGTTCCATTTTGCTTAGACTGAAATCACAACCCAAATGCACTTAATGATACACATATGTACTGTAATTTGTAAACATAGCTCAAAACCCTGTATCTTCGTTGGTTCCCTTGTGGCTGGCCATTCAGACCTCATTTCTACTTGACAGGGGTTTATTTTAAGATCGCTTTTTAGAGCGGTTGTTTAACATTCAAGTGATCTATTAGTGCCAAGTCCTTGGCTAGACCTGCTGTAAATGAGCTGCCCGTTAAGTAGAAAACCGAATGGAAATTTAGCTTTCCAGCCCAACTTAGCAAAATCAACGTAACCTGAATTTTCTTATGTTCACACGTAGCTTTGAATTCAGCCTGCTTTCTCTCTTGAATGTTCACATAGTGTGTAGGTGAATGGAATTCTTTTAGTTAGTCTTGATACCGTTGCTTAGGGAGAACTATAGACTTCTTAACGGGTTCAGAGAGGAACACTTTACAGGAAGCTAAGTGGATTTGTTAGTAACTTGATTGTATTTCTTCAGGAAATGGGTTTGAAAAAATAAGATCTGCTTCTGTAACTGTATTTCCAGGATGTTAAATGTTCTGTGGGAAGTAAGTTCACTAGGCCCGTAACTGCATTCTTTTTTTGACAGGCAAAACGTATACTGTAACTCTTTTGGTCATTTTGTTAGAGATGGGAGTCAGCCGGATGGAAGCTAAAGATGATTTAGGTAAATGGCAGCACAGCGTGCCTTAGATGGTAGTTTCTCCTTCATCCTAACGCTTAACCGTGGCTTCCTCCTTTCCAGATTGTCGCAGCTATAATCAGGGCCTTCTTTCCTATTGAATAACAAACACAGCTGTTGTCAATTTTGTAGCTCAGGTTTTCAGCCCTTCCCTTTTGTGTTCCAGATGCTCCATACTTGCCTGCAGTGCTTACGTGGCTCTGGCGTTAGGTGATAACCTTATGGCTTTGAATCACGCAGATAAACTTCTTCAGCAGCCCAAGCTGTCAGGATCCCTTAAGTAAGTGTGGCTTGCCCTGTGCGTCCGGGTCTGTTTTGTGTGGGGGTTTTCGTTAGTTTTTGGTGCATATTGCTGCTTTTTGCCCCCTCGG
This sequence comes from Panthera uncia, assembly GCF_023721935.1. Lineage (NCBI taxonomy): Eukaryota > Metazoa > Chordata > Mammalia > Carnivora > Felidae > Panthera > Panthera uncia. Next base: position 153,184,170 of record NC_064810.1, read on the forward strand.
TGGGATGTAGATTATCTAGACAAGGCAACCGATTGAAGCATTAATTTGGTAATTCCGTGTGAGGCTCTTTTCCCTTGGACCTCAAGGATTAACAGCGATAGCGTTTGCTGGACGGGGCGTGAGGAAATGGGAACTGTTCAGTGTCTCCTGTCCGCTGCTGGGCCTGTCTGGGGCGCGTGTCCACATATTGGTCCCCAAGATAAAGGGAGTCCTCAGGGAGAAGTCCCACACGACAAGGAGTGGAGTTTCTTCAACGGGATAAATCTGATGCAAGGACTGCGGTTTAAAGGGGCCGACAAGCATTCTGAGTACAGGAGTTTTATTCAGACTCCGCAGAGGCCTCCTCACTAGTAGTGTCATTGTCATTCTAACATTTGCTAAAGCACATCTTTCCTTTTATGGAAATTGAATGAGAAGCGGCGGCGCCCTCTGAATCTTTGTATGCGGCTTTTACTCAAAGCCACAAATACTCTGCATACCATTAGGAAAGTTGTTTTTCTCCTTCATCCTGTGGGTGAATACTTATGGTCTCCAAAATAGAATGACTTACTCTTGGTTTTAGTGGTCTTGTTTATAATGTGCAGTGCTTAGAATTGTGAGATCGGACTCTGAGGGATAATTCTGCTAACGTTTAATTATTTTTGTCTTCAAGAAAACGCATTACTGTATACAAGCATCTAAAATTAACATCGATTAAGGCTGTTTCAGGCCAGTGTTCCCCAAACACACGTTTGTATTTCAAAAAAAAAAAAAAAAAAAAGAGCATCCGGTGAGGTAAGAGACTCCCACAATTCAGACCTAAGACAGCTGCCCTTCTGCAAGAAAACCTCATCCAGCGTCCAGGCCGGGAGGGAGCCTGAGTTCCAGCTGGAGGCAGGCGGGCTCCCTCTGAGGGGAGGCTCCGTCGCCCAGCTCCGTGAAGCCCCAGCGAAGTCCCAGCCAGCCGGGTCGGCTGCCACAGCCATCGCCACAATCCAGCGCTCAGGCTGTGGCTGTGACGCGCTCGGCCAGTGCGAGAGCCAGAGCGGTGTTCTGTTTTTCTTTTCAACAGAAATGAAACCCAAGTCCTCACTGCTTCTTAAAATTCTTGGGTTGACATTGTGGTCCCTATTCTCAGATAAATCCCAAGTAGGTTCGTGCCCTCTGTTGGACGGTTTCTAAGTTCATTTATCAACTTTCAGGGGATTGGCCAAGTCATGTCTGGTCATTTCTTTTTTGATTCTCTTAACTCTCCTTTCCTGAGTGTTGGTTTCTTAGTGAACAGCGAGATCGCTGTCTGTCTTCCCAGTAAAGACAGGTAGGTCGTTCTGCATCTGGCAGCTCAGCAGCTCGACCCCCCTCACTCCTTGTTGCTTTCTGGACACGTAGTCAAAGGTTTCTTGGCTTTGGGTGTCACGAAGGCGTTGCATTTGGCTAAAAACGGAAAATGTCTTGAAATAAATTCACAGAAAACAATTTGAACTAGTTCTTTAGATATATGTGTTTGTGTTTTGCAATGATTACTGGCTTGTGGATACTAAAGAAAAACTTCAAATTATCTTATTTCAAAATATAATTGAAGTTACTGATTTTTTAAAAACTTGTCCGTTCTGTTAGAGTATTTGGTGGAGAAGCAAAGTAAAAAGTCATTGCAGCTCCTGGTACTTAGAAGAAATTCCTTAATAAAAAATTAAAGAGCTCTTGAGTAGTTAATGCATATTAAAAAATCCCTAAAAAGATTATATTGAAAAAAGCCTAAAATTTGAGGGCTTGAGATTCATGGGGACAGATTCAGCTGGGGCAGGCTAGCTATAGTAGGTGAGACCTGAGCTAACCATTTAAAAGGAGTTGGGCATAGAGATTAAATAAATTAAGTAAGTAAAAAAAATTTTTAAAAAATATGGGGGGGCCCCTGACTGGCTCAGTCAGTGGAGTCTCCAACTCTTGATCTTGGTGTTGTGAGTTCAAGCCCCATCATGGATGTAGAGATTACTTTACAAATAAAATCCTAAGTAAGTCAATCTTTAAAAAAAGAAGAGGAGTAGATATTGGCTTGTGGGGATGAGGCCAGGCTTGCCCAAGAAGGCAAGGCCACCGGGGAGCAGTGGGTGTGCCCAGCCCAGGACACTGTCTGGTGGGATGAAGAGCCATCTCTGAGGGGGTGGGAATAGTGACTGGATATAGAAACGTGGGACCAAACTTGGAGAACTTTAAATCGATAAAAGTTTTGTTTTGTTCTCATGTAGAAAAAGTCATTAAGATTTTCAGCAAGCGTGTAAAATATCTAATCCTGTTTTATTTTTGAAAAATCAACCAGGTGATCGTAGGGAAAAATCATCTTGTAAGCAAAGGACTGGAAGAAGCAGGCTGTTGTAAGCCAGGAGGATGTGTATCCGTCCTGATGTCAGTGGGCATAAAATAGATTTGACAAAGCAGGAAACCTTTGGAATAGAAGTAAAGTTGGTCCAACCCACATCTGGTCTCAGTCCAGTCTGGCCCTCCGCTGTCTCTGGACCCGTCCAGCAGCAGAGCCTGATGGCTTCATCCTTCGACCGAGCTGCTGTTTTAGAACTTCATTCTAAAACAGAGCTTCATGTTGATGTTACTTTCTGCATAAACAGAACAGTATGTTTGCCTGTTGTCAGCTGCTTTCTTAATTGACACATGTCATTTGTTCCAGCTTAGCTAATATAAACAATTGTTGTATATTTTAAGATACTTTTATAAAGAGATAAAATTTAGCCCTTAATTAATCCATTTATAGACGTGAAATACATGAAGCATATGTACACCAAAGCCTGTTGTACACTGGGTGTTGTGTGTATGTGATCTGTTTATTTCATTTAGGTTTTTGGGCCATTTATATGCTGCAGAAGCCCTCATCTCTCTGGACAGGATATCTGATGCCATTACTCACTTGAACCCCGAGAATGTCACTGATGTTTCCTTGGGCATCTCTTCAAATGAACAGGACCAAGGTTCGTGAGGACACATTTGATCAGAACTGGTCACCATTTCCACAGCCTTCCTGTTGTAACTCAGGATGTGTGGAAATTGAAGGGCACAGTTGGAAAGGGAAGGAAATTTTAGGTTGGCCGTCTACAAATTTGGCTGTACTTACTTTGTAGTAATTGTTTGCTGGGTAGATCTGGGAGTTGATTATCATATGGTCTAAATGCTCATTATAGAGGGGTTCCTGGCTGGCTCAGTTGGTAGAACGTGCAACTCTGATCTCGGGGTCATGAGTTCGAGCCCCGTGTTGGATGTAGAGATTACTTACCAAAAAGAAAAGAGAGACTATTTTAAATCAGTTTTCACTTTTGAAAGCATGGTAGTATTAGAAAAATTTGTTTTGTTTTGAAACAAATGTTTGTGTGTATTTATTTTGAGAGAGCGTGTGTGCATGCATGGGAGCCGGGCACAGAGAGAAGAGAGAACCCCGAGCAGGCTTCACGCTCAGGGCAAAGCCCAACCCCGGGGCTTGATCCTGCAGCCTGCAAGATATCAACCTGAGGCATTATCAAGAATCTGACACTTAGGGGCACCTGGCTGGCTCAGTGGCTTGAGCGTTTGACTTCAGCTCAGGTCATGATCTCAGTGCAAGAGTTTGAGCCCCGCATCGGGCTCTGTGCCAACAGCTCAGGGCCTGGAGCCTGCTTTGGATTCTGTGTCTCCCTCTCTCTCTCCCCCTCCCCTGCTTGCTCTCTGTCTCTCTCTCTCTCTCTCTCTCTCTCTCTCTCTCTCTGTCTCTCAGAAATAAATAAACATTAAAAAATTTAAAAAAAAAAAAAAAAGAATCTAACACTTAACCGACTGAGCCACCCAGGCACCTCTAGAACGATTCGTTTTGATTCTCATACTGTATTTTTCTCTTTGGAGGGATTCAGCAGTCCAGGGAAAAGTAGTTTTAAATCATGGCTAAGTTTTTAAGGAAGCAAGACTGGCATTCATTGTATTCAAGATTATTATGCAGGCATGGGGGGAGGGGGCTACCTGCTGGTACCCTCCAGTAGAGCCTCCCACGACATACTGAGAGATTGCTTCGATAGAGTGGATTTTTCCATTTCATAAACAGACTAGGTTTCTAGAAAATACGCCGTGTTGTCCTACCCCCCTCAGGTTTGTTTTCTTGTCTTTGTAGGATCGGACAAAGGTGAAAATGAAGCAATGGAATCCTGTGAGTAAGAAGTTTCGTAAATACTTAAGGTAGCCTGGCTCACATCCCAAAGATGTAGACTCAAGCCTTCTGTGTCCTTCATTTGTCAGCCTAAAAATAGGGCTGAGCTCTATTCTGCGCAGCCGCTGGGGCGGTCGATTGGGTGGCGCTCTTGCCCTTGCCCTGGCCTCTTCAGCACGGTCCGCGCTCTTTTTCCCCAGCTGGGAAGCGGGCCCCCCAGTGCTACCCCAGTTCCGTCACCTCTGCCAGGACCGTGATGCTTTTCAATCTCGGCAGCGCCTACTGTCTGCGGAGCGAATACGACAAGGCTCGAAAGTGTCTGCACCAGGTGAGGCCAGCAAAAGGTTTGCAGTCTGTGGGTCTTGTTGCTGAGTTTGAGGCTCTGGTCAGTTTGTTAAAAATCAGAATATTACTTTCCCAAGCTTAAAAATACCCTTGCAAGGTAAACAACCGATCAGCTATTGAAAATGAACTAGGCACTTACTGGAGAGTTCTTCCTGATAGTTTTAATAATTAAAATTTCAGAAGACTGGAAACCAATGTAAATAAGGGATCAGCTAAGTAATGGTGCATCCATATAGCCGAACACGTGCATCTGTAAACTCTGTGTAGCAAAATGATGACATATCCGAGACCTGCTAAGTGAAAGGACCTTTTGTACGTGCATAAAAGAGCTGTCAAAGGGCGCGCTAGAAGCTGCGGAGACTGGTCATGGGGCGGCAGGGTACGAACCGTGGGGCTGGAGCACTAAAGCAAGAGACTTCAGACAGAGAGCTGGCAGCCTGTCCCTGAAATGCACCCCTGAATCCTGCCGCTGAAATGGTGCATCATCACTAGGGCCCCGGGAAGATTTTGAGTGAGCCTCTTTAGGATTCCCGCCCATCCCCGATGAGTCACGGACCCTTACCTATAGAAGGGGAGGATGTATCACCAGTGGCAGCTCCAGAGGGATGTCACAGACTCAGAAAGGGGCAATTCCTCAAAAGGATAATCATTCAGCAGGTGTCTGAGCACTTATTTCTCAGTAAGCCATGGGAATAAGACAGTAAACAGGTAGGCATGCTACGACCCTGCCTAAGAAGGCAATTGCAAGGTCAGAGGGATGCAGACTTCTAAGACTTCAAATACGGAGAGTTTGTGCCGAATGGTGTGTTCACCGGCAGCACATGAGAGGGCCCACGTCCCTGTATGCTTGTCGGGGGAACTGACGTTGAAATTGAACCTGTTCTCCAGAGATAATGGTGGGCTCCTGGAAGTTTCCTAGGAAGTCCACCATATTGTGTATAGCATTGAAGAACCTTACCGTGCAGAAATAGCCAAGAGTGATATCTAGTTAACTTAGTGGCATCTCGTCGGCACTTCTGATCCCAAATCAGAAAAGTTGAGTGATGGGACTATGCAGGGAAACGTGTGTGCTGTCATCTCGCAGTTGAGTCACACAAGTTGACGGGGAAGGAGTTGAAAAACTCACTGCTCTTAGTGGCAGGGCTAGGGTATTTAACAACCCTTCTGAGAGTGCCCATGGACCCCAGTGACTGGAGCAAACAGGGCCTTTGATCCAAGCTGCAGCGTGCACAGTCTAGCTCAGGTTCTCGTGCAGCAGGTGGCCGCGGCGGCTGCCACGCCGGGAGAGACAGATGGGTCAGGGCTGGCTCTGGGTCTGAAGGGGCGGGGTTGTTTTGGTCCCTTGGGGTTTAGGTTAATCCAGTGCCTGAACCTGTGTTAATTGGGAGGCCCGCCCTGCCTGGGAGGGCAGGGCCGTGCTCTGCGGAGATGGTTCCGAGGTTCCCTGCCCACCACTAGCCTTGCTGAACGGCCAGTGAGCACAGCACCAGCAAGTCTCATAAAATTGCTGCTGTGAATTCTCGTACCTGCGGGAAAGCTGCAGACTGTAGTCCACGCAGAGAACGATAAGTGACCTGCGGTAACTAGCCACCTGGAGGCAAAGTGGACATTGCAGCACCCACAGCATGCTGGGAAGAGGCTCTTGCCCGAATGAGGCTTGGCCCGGAAGTGTGAACTCTGTTTCCTGAACCGAGTGGTTGCCCCTCAGGGCGGTGGTGAGAGGAACAAAAGCCTCCCTGCTTCACTCGTGAGGAACTTAGGTCGTGTGCCCTGGGTGCGAGTCCCTGCTCACCCGAGATTTCTCCTGGGGCTGCCGGGAGCTGACCTTGTGCAAGCGTCTGGTCCCCCAGACGTCTCCCATCTCCACAGCTGGGCCTGCGAGTCCTGTCTCCCCATTTTCTGCTCCGATTCCATTCTGAGAGAGAGAGAGGACTGAGGCGGGCACCTCCCTGAAGCTCTCCGTTCCCCAGAAACCTATTTTTGTCTGCGTATCCACGGTGCATTCGCTCTCCTCTCTCCCTAGCATTTGGGGAAATCTGTTTGCATTACTGTTAGCCGTTTGCACGCCTGTGGTTCTCAGGATGAGTCCGTGTCTTAGCCGCACGGACTAAGACTTCCTGTCTGGTCAGGAAGCGTCTGTACGAGTGCACTTTCTGATCAGGGAGCAGGCAGACCAGCCTGGCACCAGAGCACCCGAGACTGGATGGGGAAATACGAGTTGATAGTGCGGGTGGGGAAAGGGCTGCAGCCCAGAGAGGCCCAGCCTGAGGAAACAGACCTCTGGTCTCGGCACGGCTGACCCAGAGCAAGCCCGGCGTCCTTTCTCAGGACTGGTCAGGGAGAAACTGCTAGCTGGAGATGTGACCCTCAGGTCCAGAAAAGGACAGCGTGTTGCTTAAATAGTTAAATTATTTTGACAGAGTGCTATTTCAGTCCTCAAGAATGAGGACATCGAAAATGCTTAGTGGTATGCTTGTTTCTAAGTTTTTGGTGGGTTTTTTTTCCCCCCCGAGAGCAAGTGTTGTGGAGGGGCAGAGAGAGAGGGAGAGAGAGAATCCCACGCAGACTCCACACTGTCAGCACAGAGCCCAACACGCACTCAGACTGGTGAACCATGACATCATGACCTGAACTGAAATCTAGAGTCGGATGCTTAACCAGCTGAGCCACCCGGGTGCCCCCGTGTCACCAACTTTTTCTTTTTAGTTTGAATTCTTACTGCTTAGGTTGGGAACTTGGGGCCTACGATACTGAGTTGTCACTTAGGAACACAAATGGACATGCACATTTGAATATAAATGCAACGATGTCTAGAGTGAAAGCCACCAACAGACCTGCACCAGTGAGTGACTGGAGTGTAGAATGAGAAATGTCTGACATCTTCTTAAAACCAAATAGAGTCAACACATGGGAGAAAAACCCCAAGCAGGCAAAAACCAAGAGGGAAGAAAAGTTTCCCCTATTAAGAATTCATGATGGGGGCGCCTGGGTGGCTCAGTCGGTTGAGCGGCCGACTTCGGCTCAGGTCACGATCTCACGGTCTGTGGGTTCGAGCCCCGCGTCGGGCTCTGGGCTGATGGCTCGGAGCCTGGAACCTGCTTCGGATTCTGTGTCTCCCTCTCTCTCTGCCCCTCTCCCACTTGTCCTCTCTCTCTCTTGTCTCTCTCTCAAAGATAAATAAAATGTTAAAAAAAATATTTTTAAAAAGGAATTCCTAGGTAAGGAAAATCATCGAACTAAAAATTACATGTGCAGTTGAATCTGTAGGGACAAGGGCAGATGTCAGAGCAGAACTGTAGTCGCTCCTGGGAGCTCCTGTGAGAAGGAGCTGCACCAGTTTGCGAACTTGCCATTGGTAGGCTTCGTTTTTCCCCTGTCGGCATTCCTTGGAGTTTGTCTCGAGCGGTTGGTTTTGGTTTTTCACGGGGGTCTTTTTGTTTCGAGCACAGGCGGCTTCAATGATCCACCCTAAGGAGGTGCCCCCTGAGGCCATCTTACTGGCGGTCTACCTCGAGCTGCAGAATGGTAAGTGAGTCTTCTCTCTCGCGAGGACTGGACCCTTTCAAAGAGCCCCAGGCGTTTGGTATCTGCTTCACCTCCTTGAATCTGAAACTTTGCCTTCCTTGAACGTATTGCCCATCAAGTTCTCCTAGCGGTGAACTTTTGGTATCTTACAGATTCCTGCTTCTTGTGAGTGAGCCATATCTGCTTCTTTTTTGAATCTGTGAAAAGGCAGGGAAGCATAGCTTCTGACAGCTAATTACGGTTTAATCCCTGCTAATTAACCTTTCTCTTAGGCAGCCCAAATGAATTGAGAACATGAGTCAGGACTCCAGTCGCTAAGAGTTGTACACTGTAGCACTTGGAACATAGATGTCATTAGTGAGTTTTACAGGAAGCCAGTTTTGCTGAGAATCATCCAAACCTAAATCCAGGCCATACCTCTGAGCACATACAACCCTTGAGGACGTGGCTTCTGAGAAGAACGGCTGCGGGCCCTAAGACAGCGTGAAGCAGAGAGGAGACCTGTGTGGAGGAAATTAAAGAAACAGACATACTAAGAGTTCTAAGTCGTGTCTCCTTTTGATCGTGGGAATCCTTACATGCTTCCTTTCTTTTTAATTTTTTTTTTTTTTTTTTAACGTTTATTTATTTTTGAGACAGAGAGAGACAGAGCATGAATGGGGGAGGGTCAGAGAGAGGGAGACACAGAATCTGAAACAGGCTCCAGGCTCTGAGCTGTCAGCACAGAGCCCAACGCGGGGCTTGAACTCACGGACTGCGAGATCGTGACCTGGGCCGAAGTCGGCGGCTCAACCGACTGAGCCACCCAGGCGCCCCGGTTCCTTTCTTTTTATAGCTGTCGCCAGCATTTAAGTGCCTGGTACCCAGCTGGCCTTGGCTTCCTGAAAGCTGTGATTAGGGCTGGCCCACTGGTCCCAGAGCCCTCTTCCATGCAGTCGACCTTCGGAGACCAGTTCTCAAGCTGGGCTGTGTCTTTGAATCACTGTGGGGCTCTTGCCCAGGGCGCACCCCGTGTCTCTGAAATCGGTTTCAGGGGATGGGACAGATGTGTTATGTGGCTTCAGGGTGCAGCAACGGCGGCAGACTGCTGCTCTCCTGGACCACCTTTGACTCCCTTGCACGCTGCTGATGGCTCGCTTTGTGCGTGATGGTGTTTATGCTGCTTCGTTAACGGGAAGTGTTTTTATAGGTAACACCCAGCTGGCCTTACAGATCATCAAAAGGAATCAGCTGCTTCCTGCGGTGAAAACACTGTCTGAGATGAGAAAGAAGCCAGTGTTCCAGCCTGTCCACCCGGTCCAGCCCATCCAAATGCCGGCTTTCACTGCACACAGAAAGTGACATTTTTGCTCTCAGAAAACTGTTACTTGAGACCGGGGGGTATCTACAGGCCTTTTCAGTTGTATCACGGCAGAACGAATAAAAGAAAGATGGTGAAAGGTGCTAGTTTTGAAGACACGCTTTTGAAACGATTCTAACCCCTGGTTTTCTTTTTGCAGGAAGCTTAGTTAAAATTAAGGGTTCACAAACTCATTTTCATCTGTTCTTCTTTAGTCTTAAACTGTGAGCCATTATGTGATGTATCTGTGTCATAGGCAATTAAAACACGGTCTTACCAGAAGAGTCTTGTACAGTTTTGTTGTTCTTGCAGCCGTTGGACTGTCTTAGCCCCTGAGGTTTAGTGCTCAAGCTTTCAAACCTGCCACAGCTGTCAGTAGATGAGCAGCCAACCCAGCAGCTGGCCTGGGGGCAGAGAGGAGGGACACCGATGTGTTTTCTGCCTCCTTGGGACTGAAAGGACCAGAAAATGCATAGTGAAACCCACGGGGCCAGTAAAATTGGCTTCAGAGGAGACAACTGGGCTGATAGGAATCACTTGCTTCAAGATTAGAGATGAAGAGCAAGCCGGTTGAGGGCGCTGGTTTTGTTCACCCCGCCTGCACCCTCAGGCAGAGGCCCCGCTTCTGGAGGCTGTCAGCAGGGAGCCCCAGGTTCATGGCTAAGCCCGGTGCAGGTGCAAACGAAAAGTTAAAAAATTGCATTTTTCTGGGGCACCTGGGTGGCTCAGTCGTAGAGCATGTGACTCTTGATCTCGGGTTATAAGTTTGAGCCCTATGTTAGGTGTAGACATTACTTAAAAGAATAATTTTTAAAAAAAAGTTTTTTAATGTTTACTTTTGAGAGCAAGAGAGAGAGTGTGAGTGGGGAAGGGGCAGGGAGAGAGGGGGAGACACAATCCAAAGCAGGCTCCAGGCTGTCAGTACAGAGCCTGACGCGGGGCTCAAACCCACAGACTATGAGAACATGACCTGAGCCTAAGTCAGACGCTCAACTGACTGAGCCACCCGGGTGCCCCGAAAGAATAATTTTTTTAAAAATTGCATCTTTTCAAGAGACGGGTATATGCTATGGGATTGACATGACCAAAATTTGTCCATAAGGTCAACACATAAACTTTGGGATAAAAAAGCCGTAATACAGACTTGTTTAGAAAAATTGGGTGAGGAGCACCTGGCTGGTTTAGAAAAATTGGGTGAGGAGCACCTGGCTGGCTCAGTCAAAGGAGCATGCAACTCTTGATCCTTAGGGTTGTGAGTTCAAGTCCCACGTGGGGTATGAAGGTTACTTAAAATCTTTAAAAAAAAAAAAGAAAGAAAGAAAAAACTGGGGGACCTTCTGGTTGAGACCGTGTTTGGTAGGTTCATCCAAGCTTGCTGTTTAGAAGTGTCCCTTGCTGTCTACACCTCTTCAGTTCCCCAGTTTGGAGACCATGTTCAGACAGGGAAGTATGACACCCCAGCTGATCTCTGTACTTCCCCATTTTCACACCTGGAGAGGAAAGTGTTTGGATAACAGCACATCATTTACTCAACACTTGATGTGACTTACTCTGTTGCTGAACTCACTTCCGATAGGGATATCTACCAGAACAAGGTATTTGTGGAGGTAACTAGACATTGCCCACAAAGGACTCAGAGAAGGGGGGGGGGTGTCTTTCTCCACTTTTTATGTTTATTATTTGGGAGAGAAAACGCAAGCTGGTAAAGGGCAGAGAGAATCCCAAGCAGACTCCGTGCTGTCAGCCCCAGATCAGCAGCAGCTCTGGGGGACCCACTCGTGCTGCAGGAGGGTGGCAGAACTGTTAGGCCTGGGCATTTCTGGAGAGTGAGTCCACAGAACTTATAAATTGGTAAACTGCAGAGGATCATGGTAGTGTGAAATGGAGAGGCCTGTTCATTGTACTTGAGGACAATACATCTTTGCATAAATCTCAAGAAATGAGAACTTTCCTTGCTTGCCACTTGGTTTGTGGGAAAGCAGGAACAGCTGTGAGCAGGTGAGGCCCCATATTGCTATGTTAAGTAGAGAATACATTGGGCTGTTAGTACACAATAGGTTAATTTTTTTTTTTTTTTAATTTTTTTTCTACATTTATTTATTTTTGAGAGACAGAGACAGCGTGAGCAGGAGAGGGGCAGAGAGAGAGGGAGTCGGAATCCGAAGCAGGCTCCAGGCCCTGAGCTGTCAGCACAGAGCCCGACGCGGGGCTCGAACCCACGAACCGTGAGATCATGACCTGAGGCGAAGTCGAACGCTCAACCGATGCAACCGATGGAGCCGCCCAGGCGCCCCAATAGGCTAATAATTTTAACAAAGCCTTTTTCTCTCGCTTGAGAAGTGGATACATAGGCAGCTGTCGGCCTTGGTTCTAGTGCTCAGTGATGCCCCTCGGGGACTCCGCTCTAGTTTTCCCTGCCGTTGGCCTTAGCATCTGGGCTTTTGTCCCCGGTCACAGGATGTTCCATCATTATGTCTGCATTGAAGGCGAGAAGAGGAGGGCTAAGGCAACCTGTCCTCACAGGGGACTCTCAGGAACACACTTTCCCAGAATCCCCCAGTAGACCTCAGTTTCACATCTCCTTTGTCCGGTCAAGTCAGGTAGCCACCCTTAGCTGCAGGGAAGGCCGGGAAAGAGATCCCACTGTCGTTGCCAGGATCTCCCTGCACACCCTAAGGGGAGGCCAGGTCGGTGAGTTTCCAGCCTGAGCACTCTTCCCGACGCCTTGTCGGCCCAGCCGTGCCTTCCAGAGTCCACCCTGTGCAGATGCCAGCACATTCCACAGAAGCTCTTAGCTTGCGTGGCTGTCTGTACTTGCGTGGCTGTTGGCGTCAGCCAGGAAGCCCTCCCACTCCTTCCTGTCCCAGTTTGTGACCGCCACCTTTCTTACGTGAGGTAATCCTAATACGCTAAAAGATTTTAAATGCCATTTCCCTGAAGTCTGTCCTAGGTGTCCCCGGTTTCTTCCCCCTTTGGCTCTCTTGTGACACGTACCTCTTCTTCTGTGGCATATGGTTTTCTGTAAGCAGATATGGGTGTTGTAGGCATCAATCTTAAGCCTTACTTCCGAGGGTTGTGACTTTTTTTTAAGATCTTATTTTTGGGGCGCCTGGGTGGCTCAGTCGGTTAAGCGTCCGACTTCGGCTCGGGTCATGATCTCACAGTTCGTGAGTTCGAGTCCTGCATCGGGCTCCTGTGCTGACAGCTCAGAGCCTGGAGCCTGCTTGGGATTCTGTGTCTCCCTTTCTCTCTGCCCCTCCCCTGCTCGTGCTGTGTCTCTCTCAGTCTCAAAAATAAATACACATTTAAAAAAAAAAAAAAAATCTTATTTTTAAGTAATCTCTCCACCCAACGCGGGGCTCGAACTCACAGCCCCAGGGCCCCAGGGTCAAGAATCGCAGGCTCAACTGACTGAGCCAGCCGGGCGCCCCTGAGGTGAATGCTGAGAAGAGGCTCATTAGCTTCTCTTCAGGCTCCGCTACCTACTCGGCTTTGAAAAGGGCAAAACTCACAGACCGGCGAGAACGGGAACGCCAGTGTCCCCGAGCCGTAAGGTGTGAACCCTCAGAAGGGCTGGCACCGTCGTCCGTTACACCCCCGGCCCTCGCATCCGAGGCTGGCTCCCCACAAGCCCCACTCCGCGGAGTCCCCCCCTGGTGTCCTGGCCCGCCACCTGCCTGCGCGGGGACACCACTCACCCTCCGCCAGCGTGTCCTGTCGTGACCGCGCACCCTGACGTGTCCGGCACGCGTGTGCCACTCTCTGACCGCTCATTCAGCCCGAGCGGCCGGGCGGATGACTGCCTCTCTCTCTCGGGTTCTTACCCGCTTGGCCAAACGAGGGTGCCTTTCCCCAGGATCCAGCGACGATTCAAACGGGGCGAAGAACGCAAAGCGCGGCCGGCTGGCGGGCATCCACCACCAGGGAGTTCACTTGGCCCTCCTGTGAGCCTCCGACCCGCTCAGCCCAGGCCTTGTCCACACTTCCGTCGCCTGAGTGTTCCCTCTCTCGGCCTCCAGTCCGTTCCCCTCGGGGAGGGGAGGCCTTGGGGAGAAAAGTGACCGATGACTTCGTGGACTGGCTTCGTGGGACGCGTGAGCCGGAGCAAGTCCTGCTGCTTCGCCCCTCAGTCTCTCCATCTGTAAAATGAGGGCGCTAATAGTCACCTCCCCGCCGGGTTGGCCCTCGTTGTAGCTGGAAGTGCCTGGGCCCCGAATGGGAACGCCACCGTTTTCACGGGGTGACCTAAAGGATATCAGAGCAGAGACCGCTTCCTGCTTCGTTAGGGAAACGGCACACGTTGAGGCAGGCCCACAGACGGGTGGTAGGAGCAGGGGCTCCGTAGGTAAACTACCTTCTTTCTTCACTTCGGATGTGTCCAATGTTAAAAGATAAACTGAGGCGGATCAAAAAGTTGAAGAGTTTGAGCAGAAACCGATTCCAATCGGGCAGCATTCAGTCTAACGGAAAGGGGCTCTGAGGACCTGTACAAAATAATAGACAGGGGGCGCCAGGGTGGCTCCGTCGGTTAAGCATCTGCCTTTAGCTCAGGTCATGATCCTGCAGTTCATGAGTTCGAGCCCCGAGTGGGGCTCTGTGCTCACGGCTCGGAGCCTGGATCCTTGGCTTCAGATTCTGTCTCCCCCTCTCTCTGCCTCTCCCCTGCCTGTGCTCTGTCTCTCTCAAAACTAAACATTAAGAAAGAAGAAGGAAGGAAGGAAGCAAGAAAAAAAGAAGAAAGATGGCAGAAGGGAATGGAAGATGGTAGTTAACGCTGGCCAAGAGGGTTGGTTACTGCAGAGTTACCCACAGGTGGCAGGGCTATCAGGCAGATGCCCTCACTGGTGCTGATCTGATGAACTGGATTCAGATTCCGTTTCTGGGAGACCCCACACTGTAAGTTGAGGCTCAGTTTGGCGAAGAGGGGCTCAGCATCAGCGGTTCTATTTGGAGCCTCGTGTTTTTCATACCAGGATCGGGGGCCTGGTAGTTGCTCAGTAAACACTGGCCTCCTGTGTTCTCGTCCCATTCTACCCACCCCGCCCAGGTCCTCACCTTCTGTGACGCCAGGTCACAAGTCTCCCTGCCTCAACCCCGCAGGTCACTGCCTACAGCACAGTGCTGAATCCCGCCCAGGGGTTCCTTCCGGAAGGCCTGAAGGCGCTCTTCATGGTACCTCCTCCGCTCCACTGAGCCTCCGTTGACCCCTCCTTTATGTCCCACGCGTTACCCAAACTGGGTTCCCTGCCGTCTCCCCAAAGGAGTCGGCACTTCCCACCTCCCGGGCTCTGCTGTCCTTCCACGCCCTAGAAATCTCTCTCCTCCGGTTCCAACATGCCAACATCCGCGCCATCCCACACTGCCTCTCCGTGGCCCTAACCCCCGAGGAGCTTCATTTGTCTTAAACTCCAAGTCTTCATTGACTCCAGACATGCCTACCACGGGTATGTTCTGGGCTGGTGAGCTTTGTCGTTGAGCCCCACCGTGGAACTTGGCACGTCTTCAGGCACGGTCTGTGTTCTGTCCCTTGTCAGCTGTTGTCTTCCCCCTCTGGGGTTGCAAGTACTCTGAAGACATCGTTCTAGACCTGCAAGGTCCACTGAGCGGAATTTTGGGTGACTTTTTTTTTCTTTCTAGGCCTGGCAGTGTCCCAGGACCCACTTCTTTCCAGGTGGAGGCGGCCTATTAACTTAACACAAGGTTTGCTGGGCCTCCGCATGCTTGACCTCCTGAGCCTTATCAAGTGAGTTGAATAGTGGCCCGGGATGGATGGGTTACTGGTCCAACTCGGCTGGTCCAGCCTGAAGTAACGAAACCCGGATACACACAAAGCAAGCAATTGACACATTCAGCCTCTTTCTCCCTGGGAAGAAGAAGGCAGAGACGCAGGCTCCGAGGTAGGAGTGGGGGTGCCACGGGGGGGGGGGGGGGGGCAGCCGAGTTCATTAGCCCCCTCATTTGGGGCAAAGGGGATCCGTGTGGTGACAAACAATTGTCCTGGGGGATTTAGGAGGATTTGGCCAAGTGTCCCTGTGGGCCCCAAGCCTCCTCCTAATCCCGTCCACATTTCAGACTACTTAGGATCGCATTAAATGTCAAAGCCGGCGTTTAGGGAAATATCTACATTTCGTATGCATCGCTCGGGTCAAAAGAAAAGCTGAAACGAACCTTCGAGCATTTGGCGCGAGAGGCTCTCTGTGTGGTCCGGAGTGTGAATGGGGAGGGGGGCCGGCGCCCTCGCGGCCTCCCCGCCCAGGAATGCGGGCTTTTCACATATAGAAAATGCTAATTCTTTGTTCCAGCCTGGCCTCCCGGAGGCGCGGAGGCGCCCGGCCGGATTGTCACAGCTGCATTTGCATGTGAGCGGCCCCTGGTCCCCATCCCCACCCCCACGCCCCCCTCCCCTCCCCCCGCACGGCGGGCCGAGGACTTCTGGGACTTCTGGAAAGGCCGCTTGCAAACGTCCTCTGCCATCACTGAATCCCCGGGAAAGCCACAGGTAGCTACTCTGGAACTTGCTGAACGCATATCGTTTCCCTTTGTGCCACTGGGCAGGTTCTTCCCCGCCCCCCGTCTCCAACTCCCACTTTATTTAGCGCCTTCAATTATTTTATATAAAACAACTCGTTCCATCGAGGAGGAGGAGGAGGAGGAGGAGGAGGAGGAGGAGGAGGAGGAAGGCATTGGGTGACCCACTCGCATCTGTGCCCTGGCGGCAGGAACCCCGAGCTCCACGTGACGCTTTGCAGGCGCTCAGAGCGAGCAGCCGCGGGTGTGCGCGCGTGTGTGCGTGTGCGCGCGCGTGTGCGCGTGCGCTTCTACCGAAGGGGACACAGCCCTCAGGTTGTAGAGTCGCCCGAGGTCCCGCAGCAAAGGCGCACCGAGCGCGCACGCCGCCCCGAGGCCCCGGCCGCGCCGGGCCGACTGGATGCTCAGGGCCCAGGGCGCCACCTGTCGGCGGCGAGCGAGCCCCGCGGGGCGCGGGCGCAGCCGAGGGGACCCCGCGTTTCCCAGGCCGGAGCTTTAGCCCTGGGCGACGCCGGGGGCCTGCCTAACCGTCTCCTTCCATGATTATGATGTTTTCCTGATTCACTTCATGTGTTTCATCTTGTTTCTTCTTCCTGTTTGTTTTTGTCATTTAGTTTTTTTTATTGAGTTGTATTTATTTTACCTTTTATTTCTTTTCTCTTATTTCGTGTATTCTGTTTCCTTACTTTGTTTGGCTTATTGTTTCATGCATGTTCATTTCACGTGGCCAAGTTCATTTCATTAATTAATTTCGTTTATTTTATTTAAACGTCTCTAGTCCGTTATTTAATTTCATTTCAATACCCTCTTATACGTCTTATGTCGTTTAACCTCATTGGTTTCGCTTTTCTTTTACTTTATTTGTGGGTGAACGGAAGAGGCGGATACCTTCTTCACCCTATGCTGAGGCTCATGTATTCTGCCTCCGAGTTTGGAAAAATAGAAAAACAAATCGTACCTTAGCTCCTCTCCGCAAGCGAATCTGAAACACCTAAAAGTGGGAGGCAAGGTTTTTTTTTTTTTTTTTTTTTAACGTTTATTTATTTTTGAGACAGAGAGAGACAGAGCATGAACAGGGGAGGGGCAGAGAGAGAGGGAGACACAGAATCGGAAGCCGGCTCCAGGCTCTGAGCCATCAGCCCAGAGCCCGACGCGGGGCTCGAACTCACGGACCGCGAGATCGTGACCTGAGCTGAAGTCGGACGCTTTAACGACTGAGCCACCCAGGCGCCCCGAGGCAAGGTTTGATATCACAGTCTGTCCAGGAAACTGTGGTCAGTGACTGAAAGTCATTCATAGATCGGTCTCCACTTGACACGGTGTAAAACACTCCCGCCCTGTCAATCAGATCTGTACCCTCCGAGGCACACTGTCCAAGTTGAGTTCGGAGCACGCGGCCCGAGCCTCCAGAGGCCCAAGCCAAATTGAGGGCCGAGACAAGGACCCAAGAATTCAAAGAAGGCTTCTTGGAGGAAGGCTCATTTCACGTGGGCCGGACAGAGAGGGGCTGGGGACTGCTGCAGGTGACCGGGCCATCGGGGGCACATTGCAGACAAATAAAACCGGGAAAGGTCTCTGTCACACTGCAGTGTCTGCTGCTGGGGGGACAGCGGTTTGAAACCGGAGGCAAAGGGTCGTTTGTCAGGGACGCGTCTCAGTTCTCAGACCCTGTGATTCGGGGGGGGGGGGGGGGGCATAGAGGGCCTCAGGGCCTGTGACTCCCCTGAAAGACCGTGGACATCAGGGTGTGTGTCCTGTGTTATTTGGGGGAAGGAGAGAATAAGTCACTACTTGCTGTTGGTTCTCTGGAAGGTTCTATGAATTGCATTTCGGAATTTTCACCTGTCTTCCTCCCTTTTGAGAGAGATGAAATATTTATGTCGAAAAAAGTGCAAAAGTGTAATCAACTTTTACTAGTGAACACCTTTATGTCCTAGATCCACCTGTTAACACTTTACTAACATTTGCTTCAGTCTGCCTCTCTCTCTCCTACACGCACACACCCCTGCGTTCATTTATTTACTCAACTAGCTAGTGAACTTTTGACAGTAAGATGCTGGACACAATGATACTGTATCTCTCAGAACAGGGCCATTGTCTACGTAAGCAAACGCAATTATAGCTCCCAAGACGTTTATAATTTTATTTAGCAGGACACAATCCACATTTAGATTTTCTCAGTTGCTCCCACCGTGCCCTCTTCCGTCATTTTACCCCTTCGTCCAGAGTCCGCTTCAGGATCCTGCGTGGCATTTGGATGTCGTGGGCCCTCTTTAATTCAGAACATTCCGCAAGCCTTTATGGTCACTCAGGACATTGATAGTTTTCAGGGCTCCAGGCCAGTGGTCTTGGAGAGGTTTCCTCTACCTAGATTTATCCGATTATTACTTTTTGTTTGTTTTAATGTTTATTTTTGAGAGAGAGAGAGAGAGAGACAGACAGACAGACAGACCAAGTGCCAGCGGGGGAGGGACAGAGAGAGAGCACAGGAGGGGAGGGGCAGAGAGAGAGGGAGACACAGAATCCGAAACAGGCTCCAGGCTCCGAGCTGTCAGCACCAAGCCCCACGCGGGGCTCGAACTCACAGACTGCGAGATCATGACCTGAGCCAATGTCGGATGCTCAACAGACGGATCCCCCAGGTGCCCCTCTCTGATTATTCCTTATGATTGGACGCACATTTTTGTGAGTTGGAGGCTCATTGTTTTCATTCCTGACACCCCTTTCCCAAGCTGATGTACCCCCAGAAGCCAGAACTGTGGTTTCTGACAAGGCTTTCAGCTCTTCCTTTCCTGTCTGTTTAGATTCCAACATCCCAATTTCCACATCATGCTCAAAACAACCAATAGGAAAGCACCAAGACATGCAAATTTCCCTGCCTTAAACTGGCACATCTTCCAGGTTGAGAAACTCAATTTTTTTCTTTCCTTTCTCTTTTCCTTTCCTTTCTTTTCTTTTTTCTTTTCTTCCCTTTTTTCTTTCTTCTCTTGTTTTCTTTTCTTCTCTTTTCTTTTTTCTTGTCTTTTCTTTTTTTTCTCTTCTCTTTTCCTTTTCTTTTTTCTTTTCGTTTTTCTCTCTTTTCTTTCCTTTTTTAATTTCTTTTCTCTCTTTTTTTTTTTTCCTTTTTTTTTTTTTTTTTTTCTAAGTAGGCTTCACGCCCAGCACAGAGCCCAACATGGGGCTTGAACTCAGAACCATGAAATCAAGACCTGAGCTGAGATCAAGATTAGGCCATTGAACCAACTGAGCCACCTGGTAGCCCTCGTAGCCCCAGGAAACTCAGTTTTCTGCTGCCATGTAATTACTGTGGCTTTCTTTAGCAGCAAACACAGGCCAGGGAAAGACGTGGGAGATCTGGGGAGCAGACCCAGGCAGTGGCCAAAATGTTGGTTGGAGGAGACCTGCTAGGATCGGAGAAGGGCCACAGAGGTGAGAGACAACTGGCCCGGAGCGGTTCATGCTTGACCCACATCCGGTGAGATGCAGGGTGGATAGGAGTCTTGAGTTGGGGTTGTCCCATGTGCAGTTGAGGGGAGATCTCGGGGAGCTTCTAACTCACCTCAGGGCTAAATGAATCTGCAGATGGGCAGGGATGGGAGGGGATACAAAGATAGAAGCCTCCTCCCAGTTCTTGGACCCCATGGCTCCTGTTGCCACAGTCATCAGTAGGACCGAGGAGCCTGTTGGACAAGATTCCTGCTGTCCCCGTGGAGAGGGCTCCCCGGGGAGGGCGGGGTTGGCGAAGGGCCCAGTGAAGACACTGCCCAGGCATGACACCCAATGAAACTCTCAAACTGGGCAAAAGATGGGTTTCCTTTGGGAAGAGACCCACTTTGCTTTCTTTCTAGTTTGTCGGTGATGCATCCACTTGGATGCCCTCTCTTCCTGGAGCTGGCTTCAGGGAAGGTGGGAAACACACAGACTCTAGAGCCTAATCGCCTGGGTGCAAGTCTCAGGGGCACTCCTTCCTGTGTGACCTCGGGCAACTTACTCACCTCTCTTGCTAGAGTTTCCTCATCTGCAGAATGGGAGTGTAATACTATGAACCTCGGAGGCCTGTTATGAAGCTTCTATGAGGTCATATTTGTAAAGCTCTGGTAACAGTGCCTGGCTCTTATTAAGTACCAGATCGGTGAAGATTAAATAAGTAAAAGAGAGAGAGAATCCCCAGCAGGCTCTGCACTGACAGTGCAGAACCTGATTCGGTGCTCGAACTCCTAAACCGGGAGATCAAGACCTACCTCTCAAGAGACAGAGTCCGACGCTCAACTGACTGGGCCACCCAGCTGCCCCAAAGGTTTTTTCTTTTTCTAATGTTTACCCATTTTTAGAGAGAGACGAGACAGAGCGCTAGCGGGGGAGGGGCAGAGAGAGAGGGAGACACAGAATCGGAAGCAGGCTCCAGGCTCTGACCCATCAGCACAGCCTGACACGGGGCTCGAACTCATAGACCCGGAAATCATGACCCGAGCTGAAGTCAGATGCTTAACTGAGCCACCCAGGCACACCTCCCCAAAGGTTTTTTAAAATCAAAATGAAAAGGTTTTGTTTGTTTGTGGTAAATGAGAATAGAGTTCTGAAAGGGTCAGGACAAACGGAGGAACATGAAGGTAACCCGAGGGTGACCTGGGCCACAGGAGCCATTTAGGCCTATACCAGCTCCCCCCCCCCCCCCCCCAGGGGGTACCTGGATGATGCTGGAGAATGCTACGGGGCGGGGCGGGGGGGGGGGCGGCTTTCCTTTCATAGGCCATTGGGCTTTCCTTTCCCAGAAGGAAAAGGGGATTCTTTTCTTTTTCAATTTTTGTTTATATTTATTCATTTTTGAAAGATAGAGACAGAGCACAAGCAGGGGAGGGGCGGAGAGAAAGAGGGACACAGAATCCGAAACAGGCTCCAGGCTCTGAGCTGTCAGCACCAGAGCCCGATGCAGGGCTCGAACTCACGAACAGCGAGATCATGACCTGAGCCGAAGTCGGATGCTCAACCGACTGAGCCACCCAGGCACCCCTGGGATTCTTTTCATTACAACCCAAAGTAGAGGTGAGTTTAGGCGGCTGCATGCCTGGATTTTCCACCCTTCAGACATCCCAGTCTGCTGGAGAAGGTCTTAATTAGGTCTCGTGGCCTTAACTAGAGCCGCAAAGCCCGCGTTTCTTTTTTTAGAGGGTGATCCCACCGAATTAAAATTCAATTAATCCAACTTTAGGGGCAAGAAAAACTATTCGCGAAAAATCATTAAACGGCACGTAAAACCCTTTGAGGAGCAGCAAAGACCAGGACAACCTGGCTTTTGTTAAGGTCCTTTGGGCCCAAAGAGTTCACTTTTTTAAGGAATTTTAACAAGATAGTGGTCACAGTGGAATTTGTTCATGTCGCTTATTTAAGGTTTTACGAGGCCCTGAAAAGAGCCCCCCTCCCCTGGGTCTGCACGACAAGATTTGTTAACAGCAGCATGGTGAGAGGTAAAATCCTGGGGGGTGTTTGAACCCTAGGAGGGGACAAGTGGCCTGGATGCTTCAACAGTGTCACAAAGGGTCGGGGGGATTCCGTGCCAGGTTAAAGGGGACAGGAGACGCAGGGCCCTGGGAAGGCAAAACCAGACATGCCCAGAAAGGACATTATTAGGACAGTCTGTGGATTAGATAACGGCATTGTATCAATGTGACATGTCCCGATTTCGGTAAGCGTACTTGGGTTCTGTAAAATAATGTTTGTATTCTTAGGAAATGCACAAGGAACTGATTACAAGTAGAAGGGTATCATATCTCCTTCCAAATGGTTCAGAAAAACAATTAGATACATAAAGTTATATGTGACGCGTGGGTGGCTCAGTTGGTTAAGCGACCGACTTGGGCTCAGGTTATGAACCTGTGGTTCATGGGTTCAAGCCCTGTGTCAGGCTCTGTGCTGACAGCTCAGAGCCTGGAGCCTGTTTCAGATTCTGTGTCTCCCTCTCTCTCTCTGCCCCTCCCCTGTTCATGCTCTGTCTCTCTCAAAAATAAATAAACGTTAAAAAAAGTTTTTTTAAGAAAAAATTTTAAAAACATAGATTATGTACTTTTATAATAGTATCAAAACTTGTGAAGAATTTTGTATATTTTTCTTCATAAATGCTTTATCACAAGTGGTCTTCCATATTTTCACATAGAATTCATTTACATTGCTTTTAGTTGACTACGTAACATTTCTTTTAACTGAGTATCCCATACTTAACAATTTCACCATTGTTGGGGAACATCTATTGGGATTGTTTTTCTTCTTCTGTTACCAAGTATATTTGCTTTTGTTTACTCTAGATTACTTTAATGGTTTAAAACTGGGCCCCTGGGTGGCTCACTTGGTTGGGCGTCCAACTTCAGCTCGGGTCATGATCTCACGGTTTGTGGGTTCGAGCCCCGCGTCAGGCCGCGTGCTGAAGGCTCAGGGCCTAGAGCCTGCTTCTGATTCTGTGTCTCCCTCTTTCTCTGTCCCTCCCGCGCTCATGCTCTGTCTCTCTCTGTTTCAAAAATAAAAAAGTTTTTTAAAGTTATATTTATAGAATTATGTACACACACACACACACACACACACACACACACACACACGGCCCTTGAACACCAGGAGTTTGAACGGCACTGGCTCCACTCATGTGCGGATTTTTTTCCATTAATTCAGTACAGTTCTGCACATGTATTTTCTCAGTAACGTTTCCTTTTCTCTAGCTTCCTTTATGGTAAGAATGCAGTTTATAATCCACGTAACATATTATATTATATGTTACTAT
>NC_064810.1:153206928-153217157 GCF_023721935.1 Panthera uncia
TATAATATATTATATATTATATATACATATTATATATATATTATATATATATTATATATTATAATCCACGTAACACAAGATATGTGTTAATTGACTGCTGATGTTATTGGTAAGGCTTCCGGTCATCAGTAGGCTGTTAGTAGTTACGTTTTGGGGGAGTCAAATGTTATCCACGGATTTTCAACGTCACGGGGGTCGGTGCCCCTAACCCCACGGTGTTCAAGGCTAACTGTGTATAATACATCCATTTGTACATGGAATACATATGTATTAATGTATAATCATATTACAGGCATAACGGGCACCTGGCGGGTTAAGTGGGTGCAGCACGTGACTTTTGATCTTGGGGCTGTGAGTTCGAGCCCCATGTTGGCACTTGGAGATTCCTTAAAAAAATAATAGGAGGGTTGCTTGGGTGGTTCAGTCAGTTAAATGTCCAACTCTTGATCTTGGCTCGGGTCACGATCTCAGCTCAGGTCTGTGCTGACGTCATGGAACCTGCTTGGGATTTTCTGTCTCTACCCTTCCCCCCATTCTTGTGCTCCCTCTCTCTCTCTCTCCTCCCCCCAGCCCCTTCCCCTTGCTTGCACGTGTGCACACATGCGCTCTCTCCCAACATAAAAAAATCAAATGATTTCAAAATACAAAGTAAACAAAAATAAAAACGAGAAAAACTAAATAAGCCTAAGAAGAGACAAACGCTAACGAAAAAGAAAGAGAGAAAGGAGGTGCCGTGGGGGGAGGTGAACAGCATGCTCACGTCTGACGACCACACTTCCTGGGTTCCTCCTGCCTGATAGCACCCTCAGGTGGGTTCCAGCAGACCGCTCGAGGGGTCCCCCTAAGACGCTCGTGACCAGACGGGGAGACCTAAGGCCCTTGCCTGCGGTCGCCGGAAACCCGGGGCCATCGTGCGACGAAGAGTCACGGAGGGTCACTGGTGCCCGCGGCGCGCGACTGGCCCCCACGTCGGGGAGCCGGCGGTTTGGAACGGGGGACGAGCACGGACCACGGTTCCGCGGGGTGTGGTCCGGTCCGGCAGAACCCGAGTGGCAGCAGCGACGCGCGCGTTCGGGCCCGGGTCTGGGGAGGGAACCCGCCGGAAGCGCCCCCCGCCCCGGCCGGGACCGCGGAAGCGGGAGGTTTCGAAGGCCGAGGACAAGCCTCCCAGGGAAACGCGGTGAGCGCTGAGCGGGACGGCGGGCCCGGCCCGGCCCGGCCCGGCCCGGCCCGGAGGTGGGACGCGGTCGGCGCGGCCGCGATCCTCGGCAGGGGCACGTCGGGCAAAGGCGGCGGGCTGGGCGGCCGAGGCGCCGCCGAGCGGCTTCGGGGAGGCTGCGTGCGGCTCGGGGCCGGGCCCTGAAGGGGGAGCCCGCGCGCGGCGGGCGCGTCTGGCCCGGAAGCGCGGCGGTCGGAGCGGGCGAGGCCCGAGGTGAGCGCCCGGGGCCCGTGAGGCCGCCCGGGGCGGGTCGCGCGCGGTGTCTGTCCGCTTCCCAGCCGGGCCCGCGAGCCCCCTCGCGGGGCCGAGCCGGGAGGACAGGACGACCCGACGTGTTGGTCACAGCCGGAGTCTAGGGGACAGGTTTGGCGGAAGACGCGGCGCCGGAACCGCGGAAGAGAGGCGGCCGCCGCGCGACAGCAGCCGGGCCGCCCCGGGCGGAGAGGGACGACGGGGGCAAGGGCCCGGTGCTTCGCTCCTCCCCACGCCCCCGTCCGCCGGCCAGACCCCTTCGGAAGCCGACCGACCCCGGAACGCGGGCCGTGACGGTGCCAGGCCGCCTCTGGGACCCGGGACCGAGCAGGGCAGGGCGGGCAACGGGGGCTGGGGGCACACGGGCCCCCGAGGAGCGCCGGCACGATCTCCCCGGGCACCGCGTTGGTCCCTCCCGGGAACCGCACGATCCGTTTGGTATTGATTCCGCCATAAACCCGCTCGAGCTCCCAGTGTCCCCATTTATCCAACCGCTCAGGCCAAAAACCTTGGAGTCACCCCCTCTTCTGCTTCCTGACTTCCGTCTTTCTATTTTCTTTTTTCTTTTCCTTTCCTTTCCTTTCCTTTCCTTTCCTTTCCTTTCCTTTCCTTTCCTTTCCTTTCCTTTCCATTCCATCCTTTCTTTTCCTTTCCATCCTTTCCTTTTTTCTGTCCTCTTTTCGTTTTTCTTTTCCTTTCCTTTCCATCTTTTCTTTCCTTTTCCATCCTTTTCTTTTTTCTTTTTTTCTGTTCTCTTTTCTTTTTTCTTTTTCTTTCTCTTTTCTCTCTTTTCCTTTCCTTTCCATCTTTTCCTTTCCTGTCCTTTTTTCTTTTCTGTCCTCTTTTCTTTTTTCTTTTCTTTTCTGTCCTCTTTTCCTTTCCTCCTTTCCATCCTTTCTTTTCCTTTCCATCCTTTCCTTTTTTCTTTTCTGTCCTCTTTTCTTTCCTTTCCTTTCCATCCTTTCTTTTCCTTTCCATCCTTTCTTTTCCTTTCCATCCTTTCCTTTTTTCCTTTCTGTCCTCTTATCTTTTTTCTTTTCTTTTTTTCTGTTCTCTTTTCTTTTTCTTTCTCTTTTCTTTTTATTTCTCTTTTCTCTTCTCTCTTTTCTTTTCCTTTCCATCTTTTCCTTTCCTTTCCTGTCCTTTTTTCTTTTCTGTCCTCTTTTCCTTTCCTTTCCTTTCCTTTCCATCCTTTCTTTTCCTTTCCTTTCCTTTTTTTCTTTTTCTGTTCTCTTCTTTCTCTTTTCTCTCATCTTTTTTCTTTCTCTTTTCTCTTTCCTCTTTCTCTTTTCTCTTTCTCTTTTCTTCTCTTCTCTTCTCTTCTCTTCTCTTTTTTCTTTTCTTTCTTTTCGAGAGAGAATCCCAAGCAGGCCCTGCACAGGTCAGTGCAGAGGCCAACATGGGGCTCAAGCTCAGGAATCCTGAGATCATGACCTGAGGTGAAATCAAGAGTCAGATGCTTAACCCACCGAGCCACCCAGGTGCCCATCTTTCTCTCATTCAACCCATTAGGAAATCCACACCCTTTCATCTCAGTTCCGACCCAGCTGGGACTTGCACTCCACATTCGTTCATGTGTACACCATCTGTCTCCTCCTTCACGGTGAATTCCCAAAGTCTGGCACATAGTAGGTGCTCAGGAAACACTCGTTGAGTGACGTCACCTATTGCCTCATTGTCTCGCTGCATTGACTTGGGTAAGTCCCCCATCCCGTCAGTTGGCAGGTAGGCTGGAGGCTGGCTGTCCTGCACAGCCTCATTCACATGTGTGTTAGTTGGCCAGGCATCGGGGTGGGGAGAAGGTGTACCTGGGCTCCGTGTCTCTCATCCTCCCAACAGGTTGGCCCAGGCGATCACAGGGGTTCAAGAGCAACAAGAGGGCTGAGCTCCATTTTTTAAAAATATTTATTTATTTTTGAGAGAGAGAGCGCGTGCGAGAAGGGGAGAGGCAGAGAGAGAGGGAGACACAGAATCCGAAGCAGGCTCCGGGCTCCGAGCCGTCAGCACAGAGCCCGACGCGGGGCTCGAACCCACAAACCACGAGATCGTGACCTGAGCCGAAGTCAGAAGCTTAACCAGCTTAACCGACTGAGCCACCGTGGTGCCGCAGAGGGCTGAGCATCACTCAAAGACTTGCAGGTTTCTGCTTTTGTCACATTTACTACCGTCCCATTAATCAAAGCAAATCACATGGCTATGCCAGAGCCCTTGTGAGAGGACACTACTAAAAACCGAGGACACAGGGAGGCATGAAATGAACAACTTGGGGATCACAGTTCCTACAAACTCCTCCCACAGGCAAACGTGGCAGATTTCACAACGGAGGTAACCGCTGAAGTGCAGTGAGGGTGGGAGGGGAGGGAGGAGAAAGGACTTCCGACCCTGGGTTGTGAGTCAGGATGGGTGGGCTTAGATGGATGAGGTGGAGGGTAATGACATTGCAGATGATGCAGCATCAAAGTACCTGGGGTGGGGGTGGGGGGGGAGTGTAATTAGTAATAATAATAGCATGCATCACCATCGTTTTCTGAGCTTTCCCATGTACCCGGTTCTGAGCTGAATACTTTAAAGCATTATCTCATTTAATCCTCATAATGATCCAGAAAGCCAGGATCTCTCTATCTTTATCCCAATTTTACAGAAGAGGAAAACAAGGCCTAGAGGAGGATTTTTTAGATCATCAAAGCACAACCCATAAAAGAATAAATCAATAAATTGAATAAGTTGGACTTCATCAAAATTTTAAAAAGTTTTTTTATGTTTATTTTTGAGAGACAGAGGGCAGAGTGTGAGCAGGGGAGGGGCAGAGAGAGAGGGAGACACAGAACATGAAGCGGGTTCTAAGCTCTGAGCTGTCAGCACAGAGCCCAACGTGGGCCTCGAACTCACAAACCGTGAGATCATGACCCGAGCCAAAGTCGGACACTTAACCGACTAAGCCACCCAGGCGCCCCTCAAAATTTTAAGTTAACACAAAAGAGAATGCAAACATAAGCAATAGTCTGGGAGAAAAATCTTTGCAAAGCAGGCATCTGATAAAGGATTTATATCCAAAAATATATAAAGAACTCTCAAATAATAATAAAACAGTCAATAATAAAAGAACCCCCTCAAAAGAGGCTGAAGCTGTGAACACTTTCATCATTTACAAATAAACACACGAAAAGAAGCTCAATATCATTAGATATTAGGGAAATGCAAATAAAACCACAATGAGGGCCCCTGGGTGACTCGGTCAAGCGTCCGACTTCGGCTCAGGTCGTGATCTTTCGGTTCGTGGGTTCGAGCCCCGCGTCGGGCTCTGTGCTGACAGCTCAGGGCCTGGAGCTGCTTCGGATTCTGTGTCTCCCTCTCTCTCTGCCCCTCCCTCCCTCTCCTTCTCTCTCTCTCCCAAAATAAATAAATTAAACCTCACAATAAAAAAAAAAAAAAAAAAGATTGGGCTCAGAAGAGGCATAGCGTCACTTCTGCCATATTCTGTTGGCCCAAGCCAGACTCTAGGAGAGAGGCAATAGACCGCAGCTTTCAGTAAAAGCTCTGGAAGTCCGGGAGACACAGAACAGCCAGGGCAGAAAACAGACAGTGAGTCTGAAGCAGTGTTAGCTGTCCATTGATAGGTGGTGGAAAGGGGTTTACGTGGAAGGGTGGTGGAAAGGGAGGTCTGGGACAGAGCACAGAGATCTTTGGCCATCAGGTTAAGCAATTTGAGTTAACTTTTAGGTAAGAGGGACCAGGTGGAATCGGGAGCAGGTGGAATGAGTGAGGGTCAGGGTTGCGCTGAAAAAAGGAAAACTTAAATGGCATAGAGACCTTCAGCTACAAAATCAGAGAGCATTTGGAATGAGAAGCTGCACAGGCTTATACATATTTTGATTTTCTGCTATATTGGTCTTTAAAACAACCTTTGTTGTTCTTTGCCCCCTTATGAAAGGTACACATTTCATTTTAGAAAATCTAGGCTGGGAGCTCAGCTTAAAAACGGCGGGCCACAGTGGGCACTGGAGGGGAGAGTGACAGGAGGAGAGATGGCCACTGTGTTAGAGGGGAAGGAGGACACAATTGGTTGTATGAGACGTGGAGGGCCAGCGGAAGGTAGTGATGAAGCAATGATAGATTTAAGTGGCAGGCACTCACCGAATAATGATGATAAAAAGCTAATGTTCAAGGGGCGCCTGGGTTGCTCAGTCGGTTGAGCACCAACTTTGGCTCAGGTCATGATCTCACGGTCTGCGAGTTCGAGCCCGGCATCGGGCTCTGTGCTGACCGCTTGGAGCCCGCTTCGGATTCTGTGTCTCCCTGTCTCTCTGCCCCTCTGCCATTCATGCTCTGTCTCTCTCCATCTCTGAAAAGTGAATAAAGCTTTAGAAAATAAACATTAAAAAAATAAATACAAAAAGCTATTACTTAAATATGTGCTTGGGCATTTATGTGTCATTGGTGCTATACTAAAAAGCGTACACTTAATAGCTCACTTATCCCTGACGAGCTACGTGTTTGCACCAGTCGCATTACAAGCATGAGAAATCTGAGACAGGGAGGTTAACTAACTTGGTCAAAGTCATACAGCAGAGTGGTGGAGATGGGAGGTAAGCCTAGCTGAGCTCTGAACTACTTTGAACTACTAAAGCTACCTAGCGATTTTTACTTTTCCTGTGTACAATTCAAGTGTCTCTACCATAGTCTCGTCAATTTCTGGGTAACTAGAGTTTACATTATATCCCCTCCCTTGCTGCTATTCTGAACTCAGGGTTGTTGAGAGCAGCTGATGCGCTTCTGTCAAATGATCTCAAGGCCAGAGTCAGGGTATGGAGTCAAGAGTTGGCCAGGTGTGCAGAGCCCCCCCCCCCCCTCAACTGGCAGGAGGCAGGCAATGAATGACTCAACAGCTGTCTGTTAAGCTGGTACACCCCCCCCCCCCAGCATGGCTCAAAATAGTAATTGTGATGTAATATTTGTTTAATGTCTGAAAAGAATACTCTGGTGATTTATGTACTTCAAAATTATGTAAATGTACCCTCAGGATGCTGAGTGAAAGGTGCAATTTTGACATCAGAACCAGCGGATGCATCAAATATTTAATTAAAGGACCAGATGAAAAAAGCAGATGATGGAAATGTGGTCTCGCCACTCCCCCCGCCCCCAGGTCTGAGACAGCAGCAAGGTCCTGTGTCACCCTTGAAAACAAAACAGGACTACAGATGAATTCGAGAAAAAATGCACATTTACCGTCTACCTATTTTTAGGGCGGGTTTCTTTTTAAAAGCGGCTGTTAAAATACAAACGATGTATTTTCAGGACTCAGGAAAGAACATGTAGTCCCTTTCTGATGTTAACCAGTGGAGGGAAAGCTGGAAGGTTGCTTGCTTAGGAAGGGTGTTTATTAGCTAGGATGGCAGTGAAAAATTTAATACTCGTTTATAGCAGGGGACCGTCTTGGGCCCTTCGTCTGGGTACGTGGCTCTCCTTCCTCTCATGAGTAAGCAATAGCCTTAGGAAGTCTCATCCCAATTTGTCCTTTATCGCTATACCGTATTTCAAAACCTTAACTGTATTTCCATAGCAGTGGGGTTAATTACTTGCTGCAAAGATTCCCCGATTTCCTACAAGTTGTCTTAATGGAAACTCGGAATGTGCTGCATGAACCATTTACACCGCAGCCCTGTTTCCTGGCAGTGTCCTGCC
This sequence comes from Panthera uncia, assembly GCF_023721935.1. NCBI lineage: Eukaryota > Metazoa > Chordata > Mammalia > Carnivora > Felidae > Panthera > Panthera uncia. The sequence continues at coordinate 153,214,082 of NC_064810.1, forward strand.
AATTCAAGAAAGGAAAGAAAGGGAAGGTACTTCACCATAAGGAAGCAAGACCTTTTTTCTCCCTGCTTGCTTTCTCCTTTCTTTTCTTTTTGGTTTATTGTGGGGAATCGTCTCCAGGAAACCAGCCCGCCAACCGCGGTCAGGTGTGATTCCTGTTCCTGGAGTTACACCTTCCTGCTCCACCGGGGTGTCTCAACTGGCTTTTCGTCTGGGCCATCCGCTAGCAAACTGGCTTAGAGCCGTAGGACCTGGAGGACAGATGAGTCTTTCCCCCTTGGCATCTTTTTTTTTTTTTTTTTTAACCTTTTTAGCTGCTTGAGGTTGAGGCTATCCAACAGGGCGTCCAAGGGGCTGGTGGCCCATCCCTTTTCTGACCCTCTGGGGCCATCTTCCTTCTGGCAGTTCTCTTCCCCCATCTGTTTTCCTCTTGTTTTTGTTTAAAACAAAACCAAAAAAAAAAAAAAAAAAAAAAAGGAATTAAAAACAACCAGAGAAAGGAAAAGAAACAAACCCAGAAATACACACAACACGTCTGGAGCAAGGCCAGCATGGCAGAAAATTCTGTAGCAGTGTGGAGATTCATGTGTGAGCATGTACATGTTTACACGTGCGTCTCAAATTATGAAAGAAACTCAGATTGGCAGTAGATGGGACCAAGAGGGGCCCCTCCCTCATCTTTAAAGTATAAAATGTTTACTTCTGTTTCATGGTAAAAAAAAGGGGGGGGCTCTGTTTTGTTGTTTTCCAGTTTTATTGACGTACAACGAACATATGTTATGGTTTCCTCTGATGATGATTTTTCCACTCCTCACACCTCCCAGTGAGTGTGCACTGAGCCCGGATTCAGTCCAGGGGCTGAGATGAGCGCTCCTAAGAGCAGCTGAGGACCCGGGCCTTTCCTGTGGGGCTGTGAGGCTCTTCTACCCTGAAGCTCCTTCCATCTCAGGACAGTACTTGGGCCGCAGGAGGAATCTGTCCTGTAAGGGAGCTGTTTCTGCAGCCTGAGGCCTTCAAGCACATTTGTTCAGCTGGGATGATTGGAGAGCTCTTTCCAGGTTGATTTTTCCCTGGAAAACTACCTGAATTCTGATGAACCAACTCAGAGGAGCTGGGGATGTTTACATAGTTGTGTTTTTTTTTTTTCCTTCATCATTTTGGTTATTGAGGCTGAACACCAAGTTATTTTTTTTCTTCTTATTGAAGTACAATTTACAAACAGTGAAATGTTGAACAGATCTTAAATGGCAGACTGACAAGTTTGGACCAATGTATACACCAGTATATTTCTATTTCCTTACTGCAGAAGGTTCCATCCTCCCCCCTTCCCAGCCCAAATCCCTTACCCCCAAGGGTATTGGTCCTATCCCCACGGCTTAGTTTTGCACGTTCTAGAATTTCCTGTGAATGGACTCGCACAGTATGAACTCTTTTGTGTTTGGCTTCCTTCTCCTAACATGATGTTTTCGAGATTCATCCAGGTAGTTGCCCGTACCGGTAGGGCCCAAGATGTCACTAACGTGACGTGTTAAGATGGGGACAGTTGTTCACCCGTTGGCCTTCAGACCAGACGCCCTCTAGACCCTGGTATGTGGCCTTCTGTGCTCTTCTAAGCCAGCCTCTCTCCAGGGCCGAGCAAGTTCCTCTCCCAGAACTGCCCAGGCAGCCGGAGGAACCACCCAGATGGCCGCGGGGCTGTCCCCGGGCAGCCTCCCCTGAACCGCTGACCTCTGCCCCCCACCCCCCATTAAACTCAAAGGAAACTGGCTCGTCTGCAGATCAGAATTCAAGATTCGTTAAATTCCACGCATCCAGTAGTACACACAGTGTGTGTTTGGGGATCATACGCAGAGTCCTTGAGAAAACGTAAAAGGAAAAAAAAAAAAAGTGTGTGTGTGTGTGTTTGTGTCTCGGGGGCGGGCTGGGGGGGGGGGAACCCAGACCTCGCTGGCAGTGGATCTCGGCCTCGGTAGAACCAGGATTCAAAATGAAATCTTTTCTTTTTTAAATAAACGGAAGAGTCGCTCTCCGCTCCTCGCTCGGAAGGTTTCAAAGGTCGTCACACCGAAGCCCGGGGGCGTTCATCTCCCCAGCGGCCTGGAGAAGGGAGGAGGTCGGAGGGAGGAGGGAGGGAGCACACAAAAGCGAGCCGTGCCGAGAGGGCTAATGTTTCCTGTTTGCCTGGAACCCCCTCCCCTGTGTCCCCTCCCCCAGCCCCCTCCCAGCACTCGGGCGGAAGTGAGTTTGCTCCTTTGGAGATTAAAAGGATTCCGAATTCCGATCAGTCCCAATAACCGGCGTACGGAGAGCGAAGGAGAAGGAGAAGGAGGAAGAGGCGGCAAAGCAGAGAAAGAGGGGGCACGCGCGCGCGTGCACGCACTCAGGCCGAATTGGGGAGGGGAGTTGTGCACAGCCCCGGGAGGCCAGGGCGCACGGCGCGAGCAAGGGCCAGTAGGCGCGGCGCGGCCGAGGCCACCCGAGTCCCGCTCGGGGACTCCGAGAGAAGATGACGCGGGCCGGCGGCGTGGGCCACGCGGCTCCCGAGCTCACCGCGCCGGGCTGCTGCCGGCTCCACTGATTCCTGCGCGCCCCGGAGGAAGCTGCGTCCCCGCGGCTCGGGATCGGAGGGGGGACCAAGGCGAGGGCGAAATGGCCCGATGACAAAGGAAATGTGATCCCCCTTCGCTGCCAAGGTTTCAGAGAGGACGGACGTGAGGAGGAGGGGCGCGGGGCGCGCGCGGAGCTCGGATAGCATTGCACGACGGCTCGCGCGGAGCGGGCAGCGGGTACATCTAATATCTTCCTGCCGATGAATAATTCAGGCCGGCCCGCGGGGACCTGCGGCCCCGCGCTGCAGCGCGGCTAACCCGGAGGGGAAGGAGCGCGCGCGGGAGGCGCCAAGGCCCGGCGAGGCGGGGGCGCGAGGGCCCCGGGCCGCGTGGGGCGCGCGTGCGTGTTAAGCGCCGGCAGCCGCGGCCGGGCCAGGCGGGCGCGCGGGAGAACCGAGGCGCGTGGGGCGCGCGTGCGTACTACCCGCGTGCGGCCGCGGCCGGGCCCCCACTAGCTGCAGCTGCGGCGG